>NC_056732.1:1763411441-1763426441 GCF_019279795.1 Protopterus annectens
GGTCCGCATTCAAAAAGTGCAATGATAGAAATATTAGCCATTTACAAGTTTAAAACGTTTTTTTTCTGATGCTTTAAGAAACTGGGTGTTACAGATTGTTTCTAAGGATGCCGAAATGTTGTATTGGCATTGTTCTAATAGGAGAAGTTATTATGCACTGAAAGTTTATAAAACTCAGAAATCTAGATCTGAAATCTATTAAGCCAAATAAAGTATCAACTGCAGACATAAATTAAATAAATTTGGAAAAAGGAGACACATAACTAGATTTTGCTCCTGCAGTAGTAATATTGCTTAGTCTATGAATACTTCTTCTTCTTCTTTTGGCTACTCCCATCAGGGGTCACCACAGCAGATCAACTGTTTCCATTTCTTCCTGTCCTCTGCATCTTGCTCTGTCACACCAACCACCTGCATGTCCTTTCTCACCACATCCATAAACCTTATCTTAGGCCTTCCTCTTTTCCTGTTACCTGGCAGCTTCAGCTTTAGCATCTTTTTCCCATTATACTCTGCATCCCTCCTCAGCACATGTCCAAACCAATGTAATCTTGCCTCTCTGGCTTTGTCTCCAAACCTTCCAACCTGGGTTGACCCTCTAATATACTTATCCCTAATCCTGTCCATCCTCGTCACACTCAGTGCAAATCTTAAAATCTTCATCTCTGCCACGTCAAGCTCTGACTCCTGCTTCTTTGTCAATGCCACTGCCTCCAACCCATATAACATAGCAGGTCTTACTACCCTCTTGTAGACCTTCCCTTTCACTCTTACTGGTACTCGTCTGTCACAAATCACTCCTGACACTCTTCTCCACCCACTCCATCCTGCCTGTACCCTCTCTTCCAGACTCACCATTACTCTGAACTGTTGATCCCAAGTATTTAAACTCATCCACCTTCACCACCTCTACTCCCTGCATCCTCACTATTCCTCTATCCTCCCTCTCATTCACACACATATATTCTGTCTTAGTCCTGCTGACCTTCATTCCTCTTCTCTCTAGAGCATATCTCCACCTCTCCAGGGTCTCCTCCACCTGTTCCCTACTCTCACTACAGATCACAATGTCATCTGCAAACATCATAGTCCACGTGGACTCCTGTCTGATCTCGTCTGTCAACCTGTCCATCACCATTACAAATAAGAAAGGACTCAGAGCTGATCCTTGATGTAATCCCACCTCCACCTTAAATGCATCCGTCACTCCCACCGCAGACCTCACCGCTGTCATACTACCCTTGTACATATCCTGTACCACTCTTACATCATAGTCTATGAATACTATAACCAGTGAAAAGCATTCTGCTAATGTTGTTGAGCCTATGGAACATGAAACATTGTCTTCAAAAAAATAAATTACGTTTTCTGACATTGTGTTTTTGCAAAATTAAGTGCACTGTCTTACTTGATTGCAGGGAACTGCAGGGATTACTGGACTCAGGCGATAAGGTTATCCTTATTGAACTATAATATGTATGCAGGAAAAAATAAGCTTAATTAAAAACAGTTGAAGGACCCTTCCTTCATGGACATAAGGAGCATATCTCATTACTCAAGCAGACAGACAGACAGGCAGACAGTCTGTGCTTGGAAACATATTTAATCCTGTTGTTGAAGTCCTCAGTTGAACAGAAGTTATGATAACAGAGTAAAACATCCCCACTTTAAAGATTTATAGAGAATGTGAAGAAGGTATTCAAGATGATAAGCCACCTTATCACTTTGTGGAAGGTAACCAGTACATGAATGAGCTTAAAGATACACCTTTGCCTAACCTGACAAGACTGAGAGGAATAACCACCACTGCATGAGTCCAGCAAAAGTTAAGTAACAGTGTTTGGTGCCCTAAATGTGCAAACATTTGGATAAGAATGCAGAAAGAAGAAGACCCCACACCGCAACTATGGCAGAGCAGCATCCAAGGGCAAACCCAACAGAACAAAATTAACTACTCATAAAATATTTTAATCTAAAAGTCTTTCAAGGAAAACAGTAGAAGTGGCATTACTGTCTGAAAATGTTTCAAAGCAGACCATTAAAGTGACAGACAAAGCTAGAGAGAAGGAATTGCTCACTGACAGGGTGGGTTCCAGAAGAATGAAGTTAGGTTATGTGGAAAGTGCACAACCTGAGCATAATTGTGAACTTTCTGTGTAGTCAAAATTAAAAGACAATAACACTGAAAATTTAAGGGTGTCAAATAAGAGAAATACATTAATAATTAAGAATTTATGAGTGTAATTAAATATAACAAAACAGTATCTGACCAGAGTTCTACATACATTCCTGTCAATGTGAGACAGAAAACCTATTTTAGTGAAGACTACAGACTATGGGTATCTGTAAGGAAAAAGAGCAGTAAAACTGAGCGGGAAATATTATTCTGAAATACCCTTTACAGAAAGAAGTCACATAAGGAAGAAAAAGAAAGTGAGGGTGGCAGGGCATGCTGAGACATGAGGTAACCTTGAACATAGCACTAATGATATTCTTGCTAAGCCAAAATGAACAAAAGAAAATAGCCTCGTGCACCAAATTTAAAGAGAAAAAGAAGATGAAAAAATGAAAAGGTAGGGATAGTTGCTACAAATAAAGAATCAAACTGTAGAAAAGTGAACCAGGAACACAAAGGAGCCTCAAACTTCCACGAAACAATTTATTAGAATTTCCTTAAGTGCGTAAAATTCTCATACACTTTTCGGCGCAGTAACTACTGCTAACTTCTTCAGAAGACAAACAAACAGTAGTAATCAATTCAAAACACTTATATAGTAATCAAACTAACAGTAATGATCGAGTTCTTAAAGGAGACT
The DNA here is from genome assembly GCF_019279795.1 of Protopterus annectens. Classification (NCBI taxonomy): domain Eukaryota; kingdom Metazoa; phylum Chordata; order Ceratodontiformes; family Protopteridae; genus Protopterus; species Protopterus annectens. The sequence goes on from NC_056732.1 coordinate 1,763,414,258, forward strand.
TCAAAACAGATAGATCTCATACATAACTTCCATATAATAAATCGATCGCTAATAATGCCAACAGTCAAGTAGTTAAAACCAAGTACATGATCCCTACCACGAAGAGTACAGAAAAAATAAAAAATAAAAAATAAAAAGTAATAGAAAATAACCAATTGTCGAAACACTTATTTAAAAACGAAATGCAACATACGTATCTTAGCAGTGCATAAAACAGTCTAAATGAACAGATAATCTGTATAATAAAAACTTTTTTCTCTCTCTCCTTCCACTAAAACATTACATTACATAAATATTGAATAAGTATTATTACATATTACATATTACTTATGCCTTATTCAAACCGGGGCTGAGTAAACATCATTCATGGATTACTAATATAACAATTTATCCATCTAGAAACCTAATGTCTAAGGGTGAACACTGTACACTCTGTTGTCAAATGCTTCGAATGGTGCAGTTACATAAAAACAGTAATTTAAATGATCAATAAGTATACGTACAGCGTCTATAAAAAAAATCGCAACTAAACTAACCAACATTTTATGCGAACCCTATCCATAGATAGACAATGAAGATGTACGTGTAAAACGTAATAAACAAATATGAATATAGGTATATATATATAAAAAATGTAAATACGTCATATTAGTAATCCATGAACGATGTTTACTCAGCCCCGGTTTGAATAAGGCATAAGTAATATGTAATATGTAATAATACTTATTCAATATTTATGTAATGTAATGTTTTAGTGGAAGGAGAGAGAGAAAAAAGTTTTTATTATACAGATTATCTGTTCATTTAGACTGTTTTATGCACTGCTCAGAACCCACATGGTTAGAATTGCTGGAGCCATGTCAGACTCCAAACCAGTTACAAGTGGCGTCCCACAAGGCTCAGTCCTGGGACCTCTCTTGTTCGGTATATATTTCTCAGCGGTACAGGCCAACACAGAAGGACTGTGGCTGACCAAGTTCGCAGATGACTGCAAACTGGGTGCCATAATCAACTCTCCAGCCGACACAAGCATCCTCCAAAAGGGCCTCATAGAAACAGACAACTGGTGCCAGAGCCATGGCCTCAAGCTAAGCCAAAAAGTGTATAGTCATCCCTTTGGCAAAAACAAAGTGCCCAAATTACCACATAGGTGGTAATCCATTAAGTACAGAAGAAGTCATTAGGGACCTGGGGACCCAAGTTGATAGCAATCTCTCATTTGACAACCACGTGGCCAAAGTGGTTAGAAAAACATTTTATATAGCCCACCTAATCATGAAGGGATTCACATCTAGATCAGGGAGGTCATCATGCCTCTTTACTCATCCCTCATCAGGCCCATAATTGAGTACAATGCCCCTTTTGGGATGTACCTTACCAGACACCTGCAGCAACTGGAAAGACCCCAAAAGTACCTCACCAAGAGGATCAAAGGGCTCAAACAGATGCCATATGCTGCCCGGTTAAAGAAACTCCAGCTCTACTCAGTGGCATACCGCCTGCTCAGAGGCGATCTGTGCCTGACGTATAAAGCCATGTCCAACCCAGAATTAATGGACATGCTGCACCTCAGAAAATCCAAATCCCATCGAGCTACGCTCGAGACTTGAACCTCAGCACTGAAATAAATAGGACATGCTGGAGGGACAGATTCATAACCCAGAGGCTCCCTTCACTCTGGAATAAAATCCCAGTCCAGGTTAGGCAGAGTCCCACATTGACTCTCTTCAAGAGGAATCTTGATGAGTGGATGGGAGATCGTAGGTTTACCCCGGCTATCACTTCTGTGTCACTGTTAGACAGAGGCACAGTATACTAACCTCAAAAAACACATAGCAAAATTAATTTAAAATGGGTGGCGAAAGCCAAACACACTCTGGCTAGGCTTATAAATGCCCTAGGGCAGATAGCCTAGTATGAACCTATGAACCTATGAACCTATATACGAAATTATTAATTGTGAAGGGGTTAAATATTAGGTTTCTAGATGGATAAATTGTTATATTAGTAATCCATGAACGATGTTTACTCAGCCCCGGTTTGAATAAGGCATAAGTAATATGTAATATGTAATAATACTTATTCAATATTTATGTAATGTAATGTTTTAGTGGAAGGAGAGAGAGAAAAAAGTTTTTATTATACAGATTATCTGTTCATTTAGACTGTTTTATGCACTGCTAAGATACGTATGTTGCATTTCGTTTTTATGGAGGTTATGTATGAGATCTATCTGTTCTGAATTCTCCTTTAAGAACTCGATCATTACTGTGTTTGACTAATTAATTAATTGACTAACAGTTAGTTTGATTACTATATAAGTGTTTTGAATTGATTACTACTGTTTGTTTGTCTTCTGAAGAAGTTAGCAGTAGTTACTGCGACGAAAAGTGTATGAGAATTTTACGCACTTAAAGAAGGAAATTCTAATAAATTGTTTTGTGGAAGTTTGAGGCTCCTTTGGGTTCCTGGTTCGCTTTTCTACAGTTTGTCTCTTGTGGATTTCTGTTTGAGTAGTAGTTTTTGGATGGAACCGGTGCTTGAAAGTGGCTCTACTTCCGCGTTAGATTCCAATGAGAGCGAAGGGAATCTTACAGCGCACATTGAGTTACTTACTCAAAAAGTTGATAGGCTTTCTCAACGGATGGATGAGGTAACGCAGGTTTCACAAAGCCGGTTACCCATTACGGATGTTAGACCCGAAAGGGCTTTGTTGTCAACGGTTTTACAGTCTAACCCTAGTACATCCATGTTACCGAATGGAATTAATGTACCACAAGGACAGAGACTTAATTCAGCTGGGGCTGAAATTCGCAACTCTAATACCCGAGTTTTAGAACCACTCGTTTCTTGGGTTAACAGATCTTTTTCATTTACTGGACTCCAACCAAGTGTCAATCTGCCTGCGGACCAGGAGGTAAGAAATGACATTAATTGTAAATTGAACATATTTGATGAGAAACTTTTCAAAGTGCGTAAGCTTCAATTAGAGATAGCTTATTTTCGCGAGTGCATAAAATCTAAAATAGTGCCTAAGGGCTTAAGACACTGGCAGTTTCCTACGGGTTTGGAAGAAGGTTCCCCCTTCTACACTGCATTGATCACTCTTTTCGACAGGCATGGATTGGAGTTGCTCGATCTATTCTGTGTGCACTATCAAAAAATGGTCGATAGTTTGTTAAGTGAAATCGAAGAACTAGATAACTCTATTAAATCTGATGTCAACTTTGCTAGGTATCAGTTCGAATATGAAAGATGCTTTTTGAGCATCGACGACCATTTATCCAAAATGAATGCCACTAAAATTAAGAAAATAAATCGAGACTTGAAGGACTATAGTGAGGGTAAAGCGTACCCCCACCCCCCTCCCATCCAACGAGTAAGCACTAAGTTTGGACTCAACTCACAGAATACTGAGCGACCACATGCTGCAGTGAGTGGATCTAACTTAGAGGCTTTAGAAACTGGCGAGGACCTCCAACTTGAGTCAACACCTAACGCCAATAATGGCATTAGGAGGAGTGAGAGGTTGGCGCAACAATCGAACCATAACGTTCAAAATAACTCTGGAGTGTTTGCCAATCAAAATAATGAGGCATGTAGCAACATTAAAGCGCAAAATTTTCGGGCTCAAGCCTCGAGACCTACGACGCAGAACGGGAGACCGATGAGGAACAGGAGGAAGAGGTGGTAGCCAGTGAGTCCTCATCTATGAACTTGTTCGATGACTCTCCTACTTGTACTATTGTTTCAAATTCTAAGGACGATTTTAAAACATTTAATTATACTAACTTGTCAATTTGTGAAGATACAGTAGAGTTGTTAAGTAAGGGTTACACCTTTGTGCCATCGACTAATTTCAACATGGCTCACACCTTAATTGATTTGAAGTTGTTCACTAGGAAACTCAACTTGTTGATTTTGATGGGAAGTGACTTTAACAAGAAATCTGACTATTTTGTTTCTAGCGTTTACAACCCGCCCCTCCATCCTTTACTGACACTCTTTGAGAAAATAACCGAAATGGATTTGAGGAATTTAAAAGATGTTAAACATAGACATAAGTATAATTTAACCAGGGAGGAAAGGGAATTGGTAAATTTATTGAAACAAGCCCTTATACGAATAATGAAGCCAGATAAGGGTGGAGGGTTAGCCATAATGTTCAATAGTGATTATAACGAAAGAATGGCACTAATTTTGAATACTGATACCTATTCAAAATCATCTACGAATGAAATGAACTTTGCGCATCGTAAAGTTAGGCCTCTGCTTGAAGAATTGTATATTGAGGGTAGGATTAATAAGGATTTGTATAATTTTCTTCAGCAACCAACTGTAAAGACACCAGTACTGTTTGGCATCCCAAAGGTACACAAAGATTTGGATAATCCACCCATGAGACCTCTGGTTGATGGTAAAAACAGTATAACATATACCTGTTCAAAAGTAATAGATAAAATTTTACAGAAATATATAAAGGGTGAAAAACAGATTTCAAAGGACTCTTGGTCTTTTTTAAAATCTATTAATGATTTACCCTTCATTACTGATGGGCTTTTCGTCACTGTAGATGTTAAAGACCTGTATTCATGTATTCCCCATAATGTAGCGATTGAATGGGTAACAGACATGCTGAGGTTATTAGGAGCACCTATTGCTGAGATCCAACTAGTGGGAGAACTAATAGACACGGTTCTTTCTTATAACTTTATTATGTTTAACAAAGAAATATTCCACCAGAAGATCGGCGTGGCGATGGGCTCCCCATGTGGGGCCAGCATCGCTAACCTTGTTATGGCATTATGGGAGAGGACTAATGTTTTAGGAAACGACCAGTTTAAGAACCAGATTATATTTTATACAAGGTTCCTTGAAGATTTGTTTTTGTTGTTTGAGGGAACCCAAGCCGAAATTGACCAACTAATTTCAACATTTAATACCAGCACAAACTTTCTCAAGTTTACATTTAAATATAGTAAAGATTCTATTGAATATTTGGATGTCGACTTAAGTAAAGATTACGACAATAGAAAGTACATGTCCAAAATATATAGGAAAGAGACCTACTCAAATATGTTCTTGCATTTTACAAGTTGCCACCCTACCCATCAGAAAAGATCGGTCGTTAAGGGCCAATTGGTTAGGGCAGCTAGGATGACAACAGGTGACATAGAGTTTCAGGAAGAATGCAACCTATTGGTTAAGTTTTTTCTTCAAAGAGGTTACCCTTATGACTTCATTCAAGAAATAGTAAACAAAGTTAAGACTAAGAGACTAATAGGTAAATATGTACCTTTGTTGGGGGGACATGATCCAGTTGGGGAAGTTACGAGCGAGATTAAACTTACGTATGTATGCAGTTTTATATCTTGTTTCAATTTGGACGCCCAAGATATTAAGAATATTTTATTTAAAAACTGGGAATTACTAACTACTGACCACCATTTGAAGGTGTTAATTTCAAGTAAACCTAAGATAATTTATAAACGAGGGATGAACCTTAAAGAAATTTTACAAGTTAGGTGTAGTAGCCCCACTGTTAATGCTGGAATGTTTAAATGTAACATGTGCAACTATTGTAAGTATATCGAGGAAGGGTGCACTTTTACAATAAGGAATAATAGGTATAGGATAAGAAATAAATTTAATTGTAGCAGTAGGCAAATAGTTTATCAGGCAAAATGCGTGGAGTGTGCAGCCTTCTATATTGGTAAAAGTGATAGAAGGCTGCACGATAGGATTTATGAACATATTTACAGCATCAACAGAAAGAAATTAGAAAATGCTTTGGCCAGGCATTGTCAAGAAAATGAAGGGCACAGTTTTAAATTCAGAGCCATTGATCAAGTGTGTGAGGATCCCAGAGGTAGCTATGAGCCCCTTAAGTTAGAGAGAAAAGAACTTATTTGGCAATTAAAGACGAATGCCAACCAGTTCCCTGGGATTAATGAAATGACCTCCATTAAATGCATTCTAAGACTTAAAAATTTAGAAAGATAAGTTAGAATTGCATTTTTAGTTGGAAAACTGATATAATATAATTTTTACTTGTTTCTAGGCACTGAATTACAGCTGGATCAAAAGGTTAAAAATTTTTTGACGTTTAATACGTAAATTTGTCCCTTTTATTTATATTTACTTTTATTTTTATATTTAACACACTACTTTCATCAAATTAATATTTAACCCCTTCACAATTAATAATTTCGTATATATGACGTATTTACATTTTTTATATATATACCTATATTCATATTTGTTTATTACGTTTTACACGTACATCTTCATTGTCTATCTATGGATAGGGTTCACATAAAATGTTGGTTAGTTTAGTTGCGGTTTTTTTTTTATAGATGCTGTACGTATACTTATTGATCATTTAAATTACTGTTTTTATGTAACTGCACCATTCGAAGCGTTTGATAACAGAATGTACAGTGTTCACCCTTAGATATTAGGTTTCTAGATGGATAAATTGTTATATTAGTAATCCATGAATGATGTTTACTCAGCCCCGGTTTGAATAAGGCATAAGTAATATGTAATATGTAATAATACTTATTCAATATTTATGTAATGTAATGTTTTAGTGGAAGGAGAGAGAGAAAAAAGTTTTTATTATACAGATTATCTGTTCATTTAGACTGTTTTATGCACTGCTAAGATACGTATGTTGCATTTCGTTTTTAAATAAGTGTTTCGACAATTGGTTATTTTCTATTACTTTTTATTTTTTATTTTTTGTTTTTTTATTTTTTCTGTACCCTTCATGGTAGGGATCATGTACTTAGTTTTAACTACTTGACTGTTGGCATTATTAGCGATCGATTTATTATATGGAGGTTATGTATGAGATCTATCTGTTTTGAAGTCTCCTTTAAGAACTCGATCATTACTGTGTTTGACTAATTAATTAATTGACTAACAGTTAGTTTGATTACTATATAAGTGTTTTGAATTGATTACTACTGTTTGTTTGTCTTCTGAAGAAGTTAGCAGTAGTTACTGCGACGAAAAGTGTATGAGAATTTTACGCACTTAAAGAATGAAATACTAATAAATTGTTTTGTGGAAGTTAGAGGCTCCTTTGGGTTCCTGGTTCACTTTTCTACAGTTTGTCTCTTGTGGATTTCTGTTTGAGTAGTATAAATAAAGAATACCTATATGAGTTTCATTTTTATTTATATATTTATTTATTGATGCTTGATTACTGTAAAAGTCTGACCAGGTATGATCCCACTTTCAGCAGAAGCTCTGGTAGAAGAGCACCAAATTATTACAAAAGATTTTAAGAACAATAATTTTGCAATCTTCAAAAATTAAACAAAAACATTTGTAGTTTAAGTAACTATAACAAATTAGACATGATATAAAACATTGGTTAAGAATTTATACAACTTGTATCAGAATCATTTCATATTTAGAGAAATGTTAGACAGTTTGTAGAGACATTAAAGGTAAGTTAGTCTAATAAAACAGGAACTGCAATATAAAGTGAGGGAAAAAAGAAATATGTGAAGAAGGAAGAGTAAGGAGGCATAAGGGATAAGGTACTTGCTCATATTTATAGTTTATCCTGGTTCTGAGGAAGAACAAAGACAGATTTTAGCTAGGAAAACTTTCAGAGTGGTTATGAGAGATGGAAGGGAGGGTATTGATATAATAGATAAAGGTACTGAGTTTCAGGCCTTAGCAACCTTGTAAGAGTACAACCAATGCCCAGCCGATTTGATAGGTTTGTAATTATGAGTTTTTGGTCATGAGATCCTAATATCTGACTGGGAACATAGTTGTGTAAAATAGTTTTTAGTGCTGGACAGACAGATGGATGTTGAATAATTTCGTAGGTGGTAAGAAGCTGTGTATATGTTAGCTGATGAGGTCATTTCTAACTAATTTAGGCTTTTTAGTACTATACAGTGGTGGGTTCTGAAAGAGTTATTTGCCGCAAATTTAGCAACTTTGTTACAGCATTTTTCAAGTGTTAATTTTTGGGAAGCCTGGAGGTTAGCAAGGATGGCAGCACCATAAAGATGAGTGGGAAGGAGATAAGTAGAGGCAAGTCTAGTTTTAGTTAGATGGCACAGTGGTGCAGTGGTAGCATTGTTGCCTCACAGCAATAGGTTCTCCAGTTCAATTCTCAGCTGGAGTGCCTTCCGTGCAGAGTCTGTGTGTCCTCCTTGTGGTTATGTGAGTTTCCTGCGGGTACTCTGTTTTCCTCCCATATTACAGAGACATGCATCTGGAGTGTTTCTTCCCAGGCCTCCACTGAAAATTGGTTTAGTTCCAAGTCAGACTTTCCCAGTTAACAAATAATAAAGTTGCATTGGTGAGAATGTTTTTGGCTCTGTAAAGCATCCCTAGTTTTTGATGAGTTTTTTTTTGCCTGTATCCATGAGGTCTATACCCACCCTTCCCATCTTTCAAAAGTACTCTGAAAGACTTCTTAGGTAAAATCTGTCTCTGTTCTCACTCAAACCAGGATAAAATATATCCCTAAATGTGAACATGTATCTTTTCATTCCATATACCTCCTTACTGTCCTTTCTCCACTTACTTCCTTACTGCTGTTTAATTCTCTTCTCTGACTCTGTCTATATAAGCCAGAATCCTGTTTTCCTTCACTTCATATTTCAAATCCAATTTGTATTCCACTAACTTACCTTTAAGTTCTCTAAACACTGTCTAAAATTTTTCTAAATATTAAATGATTGTCACATACTTTGTATAGATTCTTAACCACTTTTTTATTATGGCTAATTTGTTATAATTATTTGAACTGTAGATGCTTTTGTTTGATTTTTGTAGACTGTAAAATTTATGTTCTTAAAATGTTTTGTTATAATTTGGATATTTTCTCCTCGGGCCTCTGGTGAAAATAGGCTTCTACCCATTTGGACTTTCCTGGTAATCAAATGTCAATAAATAAATCAATTGTGCAGTTTTGTATATGCAGGTTGAATGTCAGATTATCATCCACTATCATCCTTAATAATTTGCTATGAGAAGTGACTTAAATGATTGTATTATTAAAAGAGAGAAGACTTTAAATTTTGTTTATTTTTTCATGAGAGAGGAATTTGGGGAAAAAAAGGTTGCAGTTTTGTCTTTTTTAGTTGAGCATGAGTTGTGAGTTACAAAACCATGTTTCAGCGGCTGTTAAAGCTTCCTGAGTTTTTTTTGGAGGTATACCATGTTGTCTAATGTGCAAATTAGAGTAGAATCATTTGTGTACTCTATTACTATGGCTTGTTATATGGATGAATAGAGGGTGCTGGTGAAAATGTTAAAGAGGAGGGAACAAAGTACAGAGCTTTGTCACTGGGAGGTAAGGAGAGAGAATGGGCTGAGATAGACCTGGTGATGACGTTTGAAGTAGATGTTTGCTGTGACAAACTATGTTGAAGGCTTTACACAAGTCTAGAAATAAGGAAGAGACTGGTTTGCCATTATCTCTAGCTTTATTGACAGTATCTATTTAGGTTAGAAGTGCAGTGCTTGTGCTATGGGATGGATGGAAGCCATGTTGTGTAGGGGATAAGAGTGTTTCCTGCAGGACAGAGTCTAGCAATGTTTATTTGAATACATGTTCAAGTATTTTGGTGAGGGAAGATAGGATTGCTCTCAGTCTAAAGTTTTTGATGTCTGTTGAATTTCCTCCTTTGTGCAGAGGGATAATATGTGACTTTTTCCATAGAGAGGGAACACGGGATTCCTGTATTGACCTATTTATAAGGATTCAGACAGGATAGGCACTGCTATTGGCTGTTGTTTTTAGGTTCTCACTTTGAAGGCCATCAGCTGAAGGACAGTACGGTTTAAGTTTGTTTAAAATTAGTTTTGTATAGGATGTGGGCACAGGTTTGAAGGTGAAAGTGGATGTGGTGATATGTGGCTGTTGGGCAGGGTTGGGATTAGATGTTGAAAAATCCCTGGTTAGAGATGCTGTGCTATCTATAAAATAAGAGTTGAACTGCAGTTTTGAGTGGTGAGTTATTGGGAAAGGAGTTTGGGTTAAATTTTTGTCCAGGATGTATGAGCCCTTTAATGGATGTTCAAAATTGTTTAGGGTTGTGTTTAGCATTATTCTGAAAGATGTTATAGTATAGTGTTTTTTCTTTGTAAAATGTCTTTATTATTCTGTAGTTGTCAAGTTATTGAGGTGTTTTATATTTTTTCTCTGTTCTGCATTAGTATTCTACTATTTTTGGATAGCCAAATTTCATTATTTGTTTTTAGTCTCTTGCTTCTAGGAGGTGCAAGGCTATTTAGGATATTTAGCGAAGTTGTACTGAATTCATTTACAGCATCATCTAAGGGGTGGATTTTTAGGAAGTTCAAGTTAATAGATGATAGTGTAGTAATGAACATTTCTGGGTTGAAACTGGAAAGGTTGCATGTTGTTTTATAAATATGCTGTTTAACTGGATGTGTAAGATGTCTGATCATATAGATTGGGAGATGATCACTGACAGAGCCTGACATTGTACTTGTGGTGAAGTATTTCATAGGATCTGTTTCTAGGATCCACTCTATTAGGGAATTTGATGTCTTGCTATAATGTGTGGAGCTATTAATTAGTTGTGTGGAACCATATAAGTTCACACTAAATGTAGAGAAGTTAGAGTTTATGTCCAACCAACTGACATTCACATCACCTAGTAGTATTTTTTTTCTTGTGGAAATGTTATGGATATCCAGTGTAGGTTATCTTCTGTTATAGCTGTATTGTCACCAGGAGGGATGTAAAGGACAGTAATACATGTTTGTTTATAATTGTTTATTTGAGGAAAGCAATAAGAAGCCTTGCTGAACTGTATTTTGGTGTTAGTTTGTTGTAAGGAGAAATGTGTTAGGTGTTGGAAAATATACCACCACCTTTCCTCTTTATATGGTCATTACAGGTGATATTATAGACAGGAATTATACATTTGGAGTTTTGGAGGGGTTTGGAACTATCTATTGTTGGGTAAGAGAAGTGTGTGGGAGAGAATTATCTTTGTTTATTGTGATAGGCAGGACCAGGATTAGGGTATATATCTCCTCCTAGAAGGATTTTTGTATATTAGGGAATTATGTATACTTGTGTCTGGAGAGGATTCTTGCACTTAATTTTGTTTTGGTTTGAGTTGTAGAGCAGTTAATCAGTCTATATTTGGAATAAAGATGGAGGCAATATGAAATAGGTTTGGTGCAATGTGTGTAGAGTATAAAGAGGAAGTATAGATAGGTGGTTTGGGTAGAGTTGGAGAGATGTTGATAGATACTGTAGAGTCACGGTAGGATGAAAGATGGCATGGTAGGAGGAGAGGAACAGAGGATAAGCTGAGGAGTAGTATAAATACTTAAAGGACCAATCGCGTAAACCAGCTTTTACTTCTGTGACATCAGCATCCGTTATAACAGCAACAGAGATTGAGGGCCTTAACACAGGAGTGTTACGATCCCCAGTGACATAGAAAGCGATGGACAAGTTACTTCCAATCAAGGATAAAGTTGACAGTATACCTCTAAGAACACAAGAAGTTTTTAGAAATAAGAGACCCATTAACGAGGGAGCATCCACCTCTAGTGAACTAGCAGCATTTCATCCTTTTCTGCTACCATTTTGAGCACCAAACAAACAATCAGCCTGGACACCGGTGCAGAGAATGAAGAAATGGAAAACATCAGAGGACAGGTTAGAATTTCAAAAGAAAGTGTTACGTCCAGTGAATCGGACTTAATAGTGAATCTTTCTAGCTTTATATTAAATGAAACAGAGAAGGCGTTATTGAATAAAAGGTCTTTCCTTTATTCCTTCAAAAAATATTGATGTGACTGATCTTTTAATTGATATTAAGTTGTTTACGAGAAATGTCTCCCTTAGCTTAATGTATGGTGATGCAGGAACCAGTAATTTTGAAACTAATAACTTTAGGAGACCCTCTACTTTTGTACCTCCCATATGCCCTCCTTTGGAGGCCTTTGAAAAAGCATGTGAGAGAAATTTGTTACAGCTAGCAAACAGTAGTAAAAATCATGATTTTTATAATTAGAATGCTAAAGAAAAGAAGCATTGAGAGCTTTACAGGGAAATTATAGCATTGTAATCAGGCCAGCCGACAAGGGTGGAGCCATTGTTATTATGGATAAGGATATGTATAATTTTAAAATCCATGAATTGTTATTAGATAATGAC
>NC_056732.1:1763431441-1763437481 GCF_019279795.1 Protopterus annectens
CCACTCCCAGGATTCAAACCATGGCTGTGTCTGCTAAAAATAAAACAGTGCACATCACAGTTGTGTGCTATATAGGTATTGCTGTGTATCTCTTCTCTGATTTCTGTCTATAAGTTTCCCATGGTTTTACAATCTGACCTTGTAATTACAATACTCTTATACAGGGTTTCCTAGACAGTTTTATTATGTAGCACAGTGTGGATGGCAGTGATGAGTAATACCTTATTATTCAGAGAAACTGCAACACTAACAATGCCATACAATACCAGAGTAAACAGTACCAGTCCAGGATTTCAATCTTTTATTTCTAGGCACAGTTTTCATATCTGACAGACCTGTGGGGGAATGTTTGTTATCACTACCTGAATGTTGCCACACATATTACCAGATTCCACATTATTATTATGCACATACGCCTCACTCTGTTACTGCACACTCTGGTCATAGTTTCACAACATGGGGGTGGAGATGGGGAATACTTTGCTTATTACTCTCATAACATTTGGTGAGTTGCTAAACTGACAAGTTTTTCTTATAGATATATTTCTGTCAGTTATGTTGTCTGACAATCAGTTGTATGTCATTATTTGCTGCCTAAACTTCTGAGATCATCCCACTGATTTTGCCAGGGGGACAGGCAGTGGATATGGACCAATTAACTGGACATTCTGGACAAATCTGTACAGTTGTGGGGTATGATTCTTCATACAGCTTACTACCACTCTCAGGATTCAAACCATGGATGTGTGTGCTAAAAATACAACAGCTCACGTCTCAGCTGAGTGTGCTATTTGGATTATATTATCTAGTTTTTCACTGTTTTCTGTCTAAGTCTCTCTTAGTTGTACGATATGACCTCTTGTGATTACAAAAGTCATATACAGACATTCCTATGTATTTTATTTATGTAGCACAGTGTGGGTAACAGTGCTTAATGCAACAGTACTATTAAGAGATTGCAACACTACATTACCATATGATACCAGAGTAAATACAAGCAGTCCAGCCATTAGACCTTTATTGTCAGGCTGTTAATATTTTATTTACATACAACCTATATGAGACTCTTCCAGCTATATTTTCTGGTGCACTAAGTACATGCCATACACAATACAGGTTTTATACTGGCAATTAACTTTCTACTACTTTTTGATTTATTTCTTATGACAGTACATGCAAGAGTATTACTAACCTGCCTCACAATGCAACCTCTGCAATCTACAGACATGGGCTTCCTGGTTCACAGCCTACTTGTCTGCCACTGTAAAAGACATAAGAGGAATATTTAGCCATACCTATCCATAATATACATGAGCTGGCAATTATTAAACAGGTAGTAGACTGATACATACACATGACTGGGACATCACCCGTCCACCTAGCTTCTTGGATCCACTGATCCAAGACCTCCCTCTTTCTCCGCTTCAGGTCAGCATAGTGATGTCTGACCTGGTCACCAGTTCGAGGTATGCCAGTGCCACTGGTGAGGTCACAGGCAAGATGGTCCCAGGCTTCTGCTTTATATTGGAATCCCTGGTACTGGCCCTGCAGCAGTCTCTGGTCATGGTCTTTAACAAGGAGTCCTTTCATGACTTTAGACTCCTGGATGCCCCAGCGCTGCACTCGGATGTTCACTCCTTCTCCCACACTGGTCATAGTGCCTACAGGAGGAAGCTGCAAGCAGTTATGTTATTCCTGCTTGTTGGGTTTAAATAGGGCTGATTTCCTGCACTTTGCTGTGATTGGACGGTTTTGAAAATGCTAAGCTATGGGCAACCTGCTTACCTAAGAATGGCATTGCTTAAAGGGGTATACCAATGGGTAAACTGATTTAGCTTGCCTACACATTGCTTACACCTAGTAAGCAGGGCTGTACAATGCTCAGCATTGCTTAATTTTTAATTTGCATACTATTTGCTGTTTGCCATTGATTTATTATTCATTACTTGTTGTATATGTGTTAGGTATCCACGATACATGTGTACATACATTGCATGGGGTCCTTGTGTTTATTAGGGGATTTCAACACTTTATTACAATGACACCTCACATATGGACTTAATGCAGTACTCCAGTTTACATATTTATGTTATGTAGCAGGTTATACAACATAAAAGTGCACATAGATTCCAGTCACATGTTGTTTGATTTTCCTATAGTGAGGATTTGTTCGGTGATACATCAGCCTGATATATGGCTCTGATGGCTTACTGATTAACTACTGAGACTATAGTGTACAGGGTCCTGGGTTCAAGACCTACAAGGGCTGTTTTATTTGTTGCTGGTCAGAACAGCAGCTGTTTGGATAGAGAGTGATTAAGGCACTTTTAAGCAACTGTAAGTGGGTTTGTGTGATGGTAAGCAATGCCAACTTCCTGTTAAATATGCTTACAGAGGGTTAGCTTCAATATTGCTTAACCTGTGTGCGCATTGCTTAACCCCATGCAAACAGGCTCAGACCAACTTACTGCTGCTTAAATATGCTTACTCCCGCTTAGCCCTGCACTAATTTAGACAGAAGTGTAACATGGTTCTTGGGAAGGTGGTGGATTTGGACACTGTATGGAGTTATAATTCATTACACATTATACCTTCGATTTGTATCCCTGATTCATGTGTACATATACTGTATGGGACACTTGTGTTTATCTCTGAATTTTACAACATTATTACAATGACACCTCACATCTGCATTTAATGCAGTATTCCAGTTTACAAATATATGTTATTTAGTAGGTTTTACAACAAAAAATATTGTTCATAAGTGATTTGACATGGAAAATGGAATTTAGTGGAGTGAGACTCGAACCAGGAACGACTGCTCGTAGGGCGAATGCTCTGACAATTGCACTATTGCAGTACTGCTTCATTTGTATGTATCTTGATATTTATCTTCTTGTGCTATTTAAGCTGCAGTATACTTAGCTAAGCAATGGGCAAACCCACACATCTATGGTTAAATTTTAATCTGTTTGATAAAAAAATTTCTTATATTATTATATTTTAAATATTGCTCTTATAAACTTGGGGGGTGTTGCTGGGAGTATGCAACCCCTTATGAACGGGCTCACTCATTGTATTGCCAAACTGCAGTTCTTGACTGTGGGGGTGTGTTTATTGTGAGAGCTCTGCTCTCAGACAGGCCTCCCCGCACTCGTCCGCGCTCCATGTCTGTTTAGGAGCAGAGGCAGCGCACCTTCATTACTATGCTGTGCTGCTCCTAAATGGTTGCTTCCATGCAGGAATAAGCTATTCCTGCATGGAAGTTTACTGAATCTGGGGCTAAGACATTCAGTAGTTGGGATGGCCTTGAAATGTTGTTATTGAATTACCAAGACTCTTACTATTTTTACTACATATGATTACCTTTATGATTTGTGTATTCCTAATATTATATAACAGTATGTGATGGTGAATTTCTTCCATTCTGTGTATATATTGTAAATATGTTACATTAATTTAAAAAAAAAATCTTAAAAAAATAAGTAGATTTATGATTGCACTAATCTTACCATTTAAACCAGTTTTGGATGTTTTTTTGCTTTATATCTGAAGTTAAAGCTAGTAATTTAAGGCATTTTTATAGACTACATTGCTTTTTGATTTCTATGTAAGGACTAGACATTTCTCTTAGTTTGCTCTAGCTAATTATTACAATCCTACCACTGGTAATTTACAGCATATGAGCAGTCCACCATTTCATTGTTGAGACTGCTGCAAGTTGATAATAAAAGCATTTGGAATTGGTTTGAAAAAGCATCTATGCGAAAGCGCTAACCACCGTTTGTGTCTGGATCCAATAAACAGGATTTATTTTCATTATCTGGTGTTTCCTGCAGTTTTTTGGGGACTGAAAAGTCGCTGGTTTTGCTGTATCGCCTAATTACTTTTGGATTAACAGCTATTCTTTGGACTGAAAAGTCGTTTGAACAGATTCTTAAGCCAAGCCATTTCGGCTTTATTTTGAAGGATATAAAAGAATCTGATTAATTTGATGCTTTCCATCTGATGAAGTGATATGGTGAAATGAAAACGCAGTTTTGGAATAGCGTTAATACAGATTTGACGTGTTTGCTGTTTTTACATCCTGTTTTCCGTTTGTCTGGTGGTGGATCTATTAAAACCCAAGGAATATAACAAGTTTTCCTGGTTGGTTCCTTTTGTTACGTTTACAAGTCTTTGGTTCGTATTTTTTGGTTTTCTTTGTGAAAAGCATTTGGAATACCATTTTGTATTCAGAGAAGTACATTTTAGGTAAAATTCTAATTGCACCTATCTTACCATTTAAATCAGCTGTGTGTGTTTTTTGCACTTTATCTTAAGTTAAAGCTATTAATATATTTTTATAGCCTGTATTGTTTTTTGGTTTCCATGCAAGGCATACTTGTTTTTTTTGAGTTTGCTGTTATTCAATCAAACCAGCCCTGCCCGGGTAACTTATAGTACATGAGCAGTCCACTAGCTCAGTGTTTTGCACTTATCTTACCATTTAAATCAGTTTTGTTGCTTTTTACTCTCAAGCTGAAGTTAAAGCCATTAATCTGAGTCATTTTTATAGTCTTTATTGCTTTTTGATTTTGGGTAGGACTAAACTGTTTCTCTGAGTTGGCTGTAGCCAATCATCCCAGCCCCCCCTGATATTTTATAGTACACAAGCAGTCCCCCATATTTGTGTTGAGACAGCTAATAACAACATTTGGACTACATTTTTGCATTCAGAGAAGTATAATTGATGTAGATTAATAATTGCACTTATCTTACAAATTAATTCATTTTTGTGTGTGATTTTTCCTCTTTATCTGGTTAAAGATATGGATTTAAAACATTTTATAGTATGCATTCCATTTTGGTTTCTGTGCTAGACCTAGATGTTTAACTGAGTTTGGTGTAGCCAATCATCCCAGCCCACAATGATATTTTACAGCCTGTGAGCAGCCTGCAGTTTTAGTGTTGAGACTGCTACACTCTGATAATAGCATGGCAACTACATTTTTGCATTCAGAGCAGTGCATTTTAAGTTTATTTATAATTGCACTTACCTTAGCAGTTTTTAGTACTTGATAAATAAGCACTTATTCAGGCATGTCTAAGGGTCAGCTCCCAGTGATTTCTCCTGTCTACCTGATGAATCTGGGTATCTTGGGGCAATGCAGCAATTGCCTCATGTACACAGACAATCCTCTCCTCCTACCACCCAACACTACAACCTGTGAGAGATGCACTTATATAGCCAAACTGGAAGCAAAGCTCTCTTCACCCAAGACTGGACTAGACAGTCAAGAGGAGAAGGTAAACACTTGCACCACACCACACTCATCACATAGTCCCTCAAAACTTACACCACCGGGGCGTGGCCAAGGATGAACACAGGATAGCAGCAGATTTCTTCAGCTCCACCAATTTCATTACATTGACAGGAATTAATTACTTAAAAAATTAATTCTTGAAGTAATTTTCTTTCTAAATATGTTTGTTTATTTTATATAGGTCTTGAACTATATCTAAAAAAGAAAGGAAATCTTAATAATATTCCTGTCAGAAATTACTTTGGAAATTTTCCTGTCAGTTTATCAGTCTGAAATGAGTTCCAGTAAGACAAATTCTCAAGACTCCAGCAACAAGAAAGAACTTCAGTCTCTGATAATTATAGTCCAGCAACTTACTGCTAAGATGGATAAAATGGATACTAAAATAGACACTTTCATAGAAAAAACTACAAAACAAATAGACTTGTTACATATGGACCTGCAACAACAGAAGATCCAGATGACAGGCATAGAAGAAGCTGTGAATGACATGGAAAATAAAATACAAGAACAGGAAATCAACATTGAGTTTCTGCTGAAACAAAATACACATTTACAAACAAAGCTGGATGACCTGGACAATAGATCTAGGCGCAATAACATTAGGATATTTGGACTGCCAGAAAATATTGAAGGTAACAATATTACTTCTTTTTAACAACATGGCTCCCTAAAACTTTAGATTTACCAGAAGCATTCTCTTTTGGTATGGGGCCAGATCTATAGGTAACTAC
>NC_056732.1:1763437981-1763502981 GCF_019279795.1 Protopterus annectens
ATTGATATTTCTCACGGGCCTCATACTGAAAACAGGATCTGTGGAACCTAGTCGGACTTTCCCGGTCAACAAATGTTAAATAAAAAAAATAAATAAATAAAATATAATGTTTTCTTGCGAGTTTATGGTTTGTAGAAATTGCCTTTTTGGGTGGAAAGGCACTTACAAGTTAATAACGTTATTTTATTGTTCTATGGTCTGTGGTCATTGTTGGATTTTGGAGTGATAATGTTTTTTTTCTTCCATCTCAGCCTCCTCAGTGCAAGGCTGAATGAAGAGAATCATTTGCACCTACACAGGGAATTAGTCCTTCTTTTATAATGGCACTGTATTTGGCAGTTGTTTGATGGTAGACCTCGATTGTAGACAGGGAGGCAGTTATCCATTTTTTCTAATGGGTGCTTTTTGCAATATTTTTGTGTTGTCTTATTTGCTAGTAAATTGGTATATTTATATGAAAAAAGAAAGAAGAATGGCAGGACACTGCTGGATTAACTCCTTCTTTTATTAAAACAACCAAAACATCCAAGGATAAAGCTTTCAGGGTGATACCCTTCATCAGATAAAGAGAACAAACATTACCACTGTTTTAAATTAAATGCCAACCAATCAGCAATCAGTAAATTACCCGCCTTTTTAGTAGGGCGGGTTTCAAAGGAACCATGTCATTTAACCCTGGGCTCCTATGAGCCCTCAGCTCCAAGATCCATTCAGATTCAAGGGATTCTGTCATCAACCTTATGTCTCCTCCCTATTATTTAACCTTCGTTAACCACAGCCCTGAAGCTGAAAGTATGTGTTGAGTGCTGTTCAATGTGCCTATAAAGAGCATTATGCTCATTTTATTTCTGATATTGGAAAGATGCTGTAAAATTCTGATCTTAAACATATTATTGGTCTTCCCAACATAATATGCTGCGCATTGTTCACATGT
Organism: Protopterus annectens; assembly: GCF_019279795.1. Taxonomy (NCBI): domain Eukaryota; kingdom Metazoa; phylum Chordata; order Ceratodontiformes; family Protopteridae; genus Protopterus; species Protopterus annectens. The sequence goes on from NC_056732.1 coordinate 1,763,438,916, forward strand.
AGCCAAATAAACTATATTACTTGTCCTGCAGGTAGCCCTTGCCTTAAGATGGTATAACCTTCCAGTAACAGGATGTTTAAAGATACATTCTTATTGATGAGACGGACAGGCTTTACATAAGCCACAGGGAACACTGCCTGGGCTCTCCTTAAATAAATTGGATGTAGTAAAGCCTTTTCATTACAAAGGATGTCCTTCAAATTCTTATTTCTCTTGTATCCAAAGCTGGGTCTGGTTCCTAATAGATCCTTTAGCTTATTGTCACTTCTTAAGATGTTCCAGTTTTTAAAAATTATATTTTTATATCTTTGGTATTGCTACTATAGGTGACAAACAACTTAGGTTCCCTTTTTGTGGAGCTTTGGCCTTGGATTCAACGAGCTCTTGTCTGATCCATGGTTTGTATTTACTATCCCTTTCTGCCTACTATCATTGATGACTTCACTAATCATCCCCTCTTTGTATCCTCTGTCCAAAAACATTGCTTCAAGGACTCTATCTCTTTCTCCTTCTCTGTATCATTCATTGATATCCTAGATATTCTGCCTGCCTGGCCTTGAACTATGTTGGGAAACATATGGCGGGGATGCATGCTATCAAAGCATAGCAAACTGTTTTTCCAGCAATCCTTTCTAAATAACTTTGATGAAAAACCATTGCTAGTTTGTGTAATACTGACATCCAAAAATCTATGCTGGTATCAGAGAAATTCAACTTAAATCTAAGGAAGGATGTAGTGGAATGTAGATAGCTGACAAAATCTATTAACATGTCTGCCTCACCCTCCAAAAGAAAAAAACATCGTCTACAAAACGTGTATACATATACACATGTTGTTTCCATAATGGATGTTCTAAAATTGCATCTTTCTCCCAAAACCAAAGGACCAGGTTGGCGTGTTAGCACAGGTGGTGCCCATAGCTTCCCCCTGTGCTTGTCTATCTATCTGCTTGTTCCCTATAAAGACATTATTCTCTAAGACCAAGGCCAACATCATCTTAACTAAGGATATATTGTTGTCCTCCTCACCCAAGTCACTCAGAACCCCACCTATGGCTTGGATACCAAAGTCATTACTGATCACAGTAAAAAGATTATGGACATCCAACGTCACCATTAAAAGTTTTCCCTGTGGCTTATTATGATTGAACCTGCCTACCCTTCTAAGGAAATCACCAGTGTCTTTCAACACAGAGGTTGCTTTATCTAGAAGTGGTCGAAGTGTATATTCTACCCAGATGGAGATATGCTCCGTGACCCAGCCTCTGCCCGAGACAATCAATCACAATAGTGGTATTGTTTTTAATCTTTCATCACATTCTTTAACACAAGATGAGTTGTATGTGTTAAACAAAGGTCTTACCTTTGTGCCCGGCAGGGCAAGTGGTTTTAGTGACGTAATGTTAGATATTATGTTGTTTTGTAGAACATTAGCTTTAAAATGTATTTTTGGTAATAATAATGAGCTAGGGACTACTTTAAAACTACCCAGTAGTTATGTGCCACCCTTCTCTCCAGCTTTGAATCTGTTCATCAATAGCTGTGAGAATGACTTACAAGAATATTTTCAAAGGGGAGGACTACAAAAATACCATAATTTAACGCGACCTCAGCAACAAGCCTTACATAACCTGGGCTCTAATAACAATTTGGTTATAAAGACGGCTGATAAAGGGGGTGCCGTAGTGGTGATGGACACCACTTTTTACCAACAGAAGATTTAGGGGTTGTTATCAGACAAGAAAGTTTATGTTCCACTCAATCCTATAGGTGTCAAGATGCTAGTGGATGAGGTACACAACAGCTTGAAGCGGTTGAATTTTGATATGTTAATAAGTGATGAGATGCTACAATATCTTTGGATAGAAAAAGCAGTTATACCCATTTTTAAAGCTCTGCCAAAAATTCATAAATCAGTAGAAGATCCCCCGTTTAGATCCATTGTCTCGGGCAGAGGCTGGGTAACGGAGCATATTTCCATCTGGGTAGAATATACACTTCGACCACTTCTAGATAAAGCAACCTCTGTGTTGAAGGACACTGGTGATTTCCTCAGAAGGGTAGGCAGGTTCAATCATAATAAGCCACAGGGAAATCTTTTAATGGTGACGTTGGATGTCCATAATTTTTTTACTGTGATCAGCAATGACTTTGGTATCCAAGCCATAGGTGGGGTTCTGAGTGACTTGGGTGAGGAGGACAACAATATATCCTTGGTTAAGGTGATGTTGGCCCTGGTCTTAGAGAATAATGTCTTTATAGGGAACAAGCAAATATATAGACAAGCACAGGGGTATGGGCACCCCTGTGCTAATCACTACCAACCTGGTCCTTTGGTTTTGGGAGAAAGATGTAATTTTAGAACATCCATTATGGAAACAACATGTATATGTATACACGTTTTGTAGACGATGTTTTTTCTTTTGGAGGTGAGGCAGACATGTTAATAGATTTTGTCAGCTATCTACATTCCACTACATCCTTCCTTAGATTTAAGTTGAATTTCTCTGATACCAGCATAGATTTTTGGATGTCAGTATTACACAAACTAGCAATGGTTTTTCATCAAAGTTATTTAGACAGGATTGCTGGAAAAACAGTTTGCTATGCTTTGATAGCATGCATCCCGTCATATGTTCCCCAACATAGTTCAGGGCCAGGCAGGCAGAATATCTAGGATATCAATGAATGATACAGAGTATGAGAAAGAGATAGAGTCCTTGAAGCAATGTTTTTTGGACAGAGGATACAAAGAGGGGATGATTAGTGAAGTCATCAATGATAGCAGGCAGAAAAGGGATAGTAAATACAAACCATGGATCAGACAAGAGCTCGTTGAATCCAAGGCCAAAGCTCCACAAAAAAGGGAACCTAAGTTGTTTGTCACCTATAGTAGCAATACCAAAGATATAAAAAATATAATTTTTAAAAACTGGAACATCTTAAGAAGTGACAATAAGCTAAAGGATCTATTAGGAACCAGACCCAGCTTTGGATACAAGAGAAATAAGAATTTGAAGGACATCCTTTGTAATGAAAAGGCTTTTACTACAGTCAATTTATTTAAGGAGAGCCCAGGCAGTGTTCCCTGTGGCTTATGTAAAGCCTGTCCGTCTATCAATAAGAATGCATCTTTTAAACATCCTGTTACTGGAAGGTTATACCATCTTAAGGCAAGGGCTACCTGCAGGACAAGTAACATAGTTTATTTGGCTACATGTGAACAATGCGCAGCATATTATGTTGGGAAGACCAATAATATGTTTAAGATCAGAATTTTACAGCATCTTTCCAATATCAGAAATAAAAATGAGCATAATGCTCTTTATAGGCACATTGAACAGCACTCAACACATACTTTCAGCTTCAGGGCTGTGGTTAACGTAAGGTTAAATAATAGGGAGGAGACATAAGGTTGATGACAGAATCCCTTGAATCTGAATGGATCTTGGAGCTGAGGGCTCATAGGAGCCCAGGGTTAAATGACATGGTTCCTTTGAAACCCGCCCTATTAAAAAGGCGGGTAATTTACTGATTGCTGATTGGTTGGCATTTAATTTAAAACAGTGGTAATGTTTGTTCTCTTTATCTGATGAAGGGTATCACACCCGAAAGCGCTTATCCTTGGATGTTTTGGTTGTTTTAATAAAAGAAGGAGTTAATCCAGCAGTGTCCTGCCATTCTTCTTTCTTTTTTGGATTTTGCTGTTTGCTGTTTGGTGGGACTTTGTCATAGCACAGAACTTTTGGTTTTGGTATATTTATATGAAGCTGTTAGAATTTGTTTTGCTAGTTTATTAATGCATTCATATTAATATATGTAGTAAATTAAAATGTAAAATCACACAATACTAGTTAACAGAATGTTTTATATGTTCAGTTGATTTGCCAGAGCCATCGCAAATTGTTAGAATATATATATATATATATATATATATATATATATATATATATATATATATATATATATATATATATATAGTATTTAAATGAAATACTGAAATGTTTATTCTTTTAACTGTTTTTTTATCTGCATGCAAAGTTTGAAGCAGAGTGGCTAACCTCTGCTTGTCTGACTTTAATAGTAGGAGTGAAGTTCTCATAATAGTGGCATTAAAATTATCGTCATCCATTCATGTAAACCTGAAACACTAACTGATATAATCACTGCAGACTTTTATCCATTTACTAATGATACAATGAGGTACAAACAGACCAAACTAATAACAGTGCAAACCCATCATTTCAAACCCAAATCTACATCTTCACGTTATTTTGAATCATCTGTTATTCTTCTGTTTGCTGTCACTTACAAAGTTCTTAGCAGCACTATTTGAACATAAACAAGTATAAACCTGCCTCATGTTTTATCATCACTGACATACAGGCAACAACGTTAGGATGTGAAAGCATCACATAAAGATGACCTGGCTAAAGCAGCTGCCACACTGTCTCCATTTTAACAAGTCATATTTGATTTCATTTTTGAAATTCAGACTTTCCAGTAGGAATATCTAGCAAGAGCAGCTTTATTTCATGAGTAAGTCCCTGTTTCATAGCAGATTTTTCATTCCAAAATATTAATGAAGTAACATTAAGTTCAAAAATAAAAACATATGTTGTTAAGACTAAAACCATGTAGAAGAAAAATGAAAGTGTATTTGCCTTTGAAAGAAGTTGAGTTCCAGTTGTATAGCGTTTTTTGTCCTCACAATTTTCTGGGAGTTGGGAGGCAATAATCTCCATTTTCCAAAGGTGGGAATTGTTAAGGCAGACCAGTGGGAGATTAACCATGCAGTCAAAGCAGTCTCCATCCAGAAAGACTACAGCTACCCACATGAAACCAGGGAATACCACTCTTCCGAAAGTACTCCATCTGGAGTATCTATAATGTGGCACATTTTGGTTAGCAGTGTTTAGAAACATTGCACTAAGACTCATAATAATAATAAATGGAATAATCATGTAAGCTAAACCATACATACGATTATAATTCTTGTCACAAGTACATTCAAAATTAATGTCCAGAATATCCTGCAACATGTAGATACAGATAACCAAAAAAATGAATGCTGAGGGTCTGGACTGTAGAGTTTTAACCACTTCATTGATGTAGCTAGTAAGAGTGGAATCTGTGGGTACAGTTTGATGACTATGAGTCATTATCTCTATCTGTCTCTACAGAAAAGAAAGTAAAATGCCTCAGCCCTACAAGTTCTACTTAACGTATTCACTATACCTGTGTGTGAAGGGTGTCAGAGGGAGAGAATATATATACCACTCTGTAGGGGTGTGTATGTAAATCAATAACTGGTTATTCATTGATTTGTTTTATAGTTCGGCCTGAAGGAGAATGGTTCAACAAACAAGAAAACTTTTTATAGTGCATAATATCCCCAGCAGAATATTTGCACAGTTCATAGAAATATTTAATAGGGCTTTTAATTATGATAAGAATCTTGTAATTTTATTTACTTTAATATTAAAACATACTAATTGCAATCAGTTTCATTATTATTTTCTGCTCGTTGGTGTATCGCTTACATATACTATATGTATGCATGTATTTATAATTATTTGAATACTGTAATATTGTACCATTATGAACCTATGACTAAACAAATGGGTGACAGATCCGATTTTTATATTTTGAATGACTGAGTTTTGTGTTTAATTTCCCTACGGCAGCTAATCATAAGTGCACTGCAGGATGTATGACTTAGCTATCGCCACATCAATAGTTCTGAATCCCCCCACCCCATGTGTTGAAGTTATTATTTTATATAATGTCTTTAATTAGGAACAGGAGAGTCCACATTACACAGTATGGGCCATGTATCTGATGAGCAGATTTGGTTATAGCACCACAAAAAGAATATGAATCAGCATTTGTAAAAAAAAAGAAAACTATAACAAGCATTTGTGCTTAACCAGGTTGCATTTTAAGGTACAATATGAGAAAAAAAATAACGGTAGGAAGTCAGTATGATGACTGTATATGTATGTTGTTTATAATGCCGACAAGAAAGAGTCAAATAACTGCACCTACCATTCCATTACATTCAGTTCTCATATCTGCCCAAGAAGTGAAGAATCACTGCCATCTTCCTAGCTGCTGTAATTTGCATTAGCATATTTTAAACATATCCAAGACAGTATTCCATATACTTAACAACATGGTCTGCTCTTGTCAAGAACATCAGCTGTTGCTGCTGTAACAATGTAAAGAAAAAAGAAAAAAAGAAAATGAACGAGAACATGATCCCAGTGGTACCTGCTACATTCCTAGTAATATTACATAGGTGTGTGCGTGTGCGTCTGTGTGACTGTGCGCGCGCGTGTGTGCGTCTGTGTGACTGTGTGTGCGCACGCGTGTGTGCGTCTGCGTGTGTGCGTGTGTCTGAGTATATCACCTTTTATGAATGTGTCCATATCCATGAATGTTGCCCATCATTAAAATAATTTTGTTTCAGATAATTTCACTTTTCATATGGTCATTGTTTCTGTTTTCTTAATCCAGCTAACTGATAGTTTTGCTCTCAGAAAGGTTGCTATAAACTCTGTCTTCCCATTTTACCTGAATAAGAAGTTAAATGAATAGTTTGTTTGTGCAGTTGTCAAAAATATCAGGCTTGGTTGGCTTCCTCAGTTTCAGGTGCTTCAGGGAAAATGTGTGCTATACCCTAAGTAACAACAGCTGTATTTCTTGGATCACAAGTTTGCAGTGAAAAACAGAAGAGAACTTTCATGAGAATCGGTATTTCTAATTGGAATTCATGTCCTGCTTCATGTTTTTAACTGAATGATTTTGAAAGTAATTCAGTAAATGATATGAAGTATTGATTACATAATAGAAGATGGAAAGCAACAGATGGGAGATGGGGGGGGGGGGCATAACTCTCCTGGATACAATGCATGTAACCAGTGGAGTCTCTTAGACTACAGTCCCTTTAGTATTTAATAGCTTTCTTAACCAGTAAGAGTGGGCAAACACTTGTGGATGGAAAATATGCAGATGATTACAAGGGAGAAAGCAGTTTACCTCTGGCCAAATGTATTGTGTGGCAAGATGATTTAGATATTGTATTCTGTCCTGGGAAAAAAAAGAAACTGATTGCTGGATACACAGACAGTGCTATATAGGTAGTAAGACCAACTTATCTATGATAATAATTTATTCAAGATATCTCCAACGTGTTTAGGATGTCATTTGAGATAACCCATCTAAAGCTAAAGATAGTATCAGAGAGATGCAGAGAAGACATTATGATACTCTGTACAGCGTTGTTTTTGCCCTTTATAGATTACAGAGCTGCTTTCTGTAATAACTTAACAAAATACTTTATACAGCTAGGTAAAGTTTATACTCACACACACACACACACACACACACACACACACACACACACACACACACACACACACACACACACACACCACACATGCACACAACATACTCAGTCAAATGCATTCCTTTTTTTTATAGCATATTGCTTTCTCTTTTAATTGAATGCCATGTGTGTTGACATCAGTATGTGTTCAATGTCAGCCCATTGACTGTTCCTATTGTGCGGGATCTGTGGATGTGTGCAGATAAGTAAAGTTTTGCTACTCTGCTGAAGTTTACAGATATGTACTGAAAGTTTTGGCATTGGGTTGAGAGTGTATATCTGAATATTTGAGGGTTAGGGTTAGAGTAACGGCTAAGTAAAGTAGGGGGATAGCCTTAGTGGTGTATGTTTGTCAATATTTTATAATAAACACTTCTCCTAAGCTGATTACAACCTCCTGAGGGAAGGTATAAACAGCTTCACAGCCCCCTCTGCCTCCATAGGAACTGGCACATATGTCCAAACCTACACCAAAATACTATATGAGCATTTATGCAGCTGCATGGAATCAGGAATATCTGACAGGACAAAATCAACCTCTTCAAGTAAGGGTGAACCTGTCTAGTGGACATCTGCAATAAATAACCTCTATAATAAAAGGAAATAAAAAATACTGTGCAGGACCAAGAAGGAGCAGGTCACTAACTGGAAGCAATCTCTCCTTAGCCTGAACAAGCAAATAAGAGCACTAGTGAAATCCTCAAAGCAAACTTTGAGTCCAAACTGGCCACATCTACTAAAGACAATCATAGGGCCTTCTTCACATATGTCCACAATCTCAAAGGAAACACTCAGATCTGCTCAGAACTGGTGGTCAAGGACACCACATACACAATTGCCATAGATATAGCTAACCTGCTGGCAGACAGGTTCAGTGAAAACTTCATCCCCCTGTCCCTCCCATCAGTAAATCAGGACATCCCCAGCACCTGCCCCTTCCCTTATCTCTAGGAGCAAGTCATCACTGCCCTCTCAAATGCAAAAAAATACAGCCTTCATGGGATCCGATAACATCCTAGGCTGCAACTTACATGAACTCAGGCAGGAACTTGTAGCACCATTAGGCACCCTATTCAAAAAAAGGCTGAGTACCGGCTTCATCCCAGCCAAGTGGAGGACAACCACTGTCATCCCTTTGCACAAAGGTGGAGCATCCACCGATCCAGGAAATTATAAACCCCTCAGCCTAACTAGTCTGATCTGCAAGGCCATGGAGCAGATTATCATGGACCTTACTAACAAGGACATTGCAACCTCCAAACACTCGATCACACACAGTTTGGTTTGTCAATGGGTGGTCATGCCTGTTAAACTTGGTTGACTTCTTTGAGACAGTCACCAAAGCCATGGATGAAGGGATGACAGTGCACACCACCTACCTTGACATGGCCAAAGCCTTCAATACTATTCCCCACTCAAGTATAATAGCTAAATTCTCTCAGCTAGGCATCAATTCATATTTTACCAGATGGATAGCAAACTGGCTCACTGATAGAACCCACCTAGTGAAAGTAGGGGAAGCCACATCAAGCAGTAGACCCGAAATGAGCAGAGTACCCCAGAGATCAGTCTTGGGGTCTCAGTTGTTTGGGATATACTTTTATGAGATGCAGGCCAAAACCAGTGGGCTATGACTGACCAAGTTTGCAGATGACTGCAAGCTGGGTGTTGTCATCAATTCCCCTAATGATATGGACATTCTCCAAGAGGGTCTCATCCAAACAAATGACTGATGCCAGAAACATGGCCTCAAACTGAATGCCAAAAAAATGTATCATCATCCCCTTTGGGGAGAGTGATGTCCCCACAAATTATTACATTAATAACAAGGTACTAAGCATGCAATCAGACGTGATGGACTTGGGCAACCAGGTTGACAGCAAACTGACTTTTCACCACCATATTGCCTCCTTTGTATGGAAAGCTTTCTGCATCGCCCACCTCATTAATAAGGGTATCTCATCCAGTGGCAAGGAGGTCATAACATCCCTGTATTCTTCCTATATAAGACCCATTATTGAATATAATGCACCTTTCAGAATGTACCTCACAAAGCACATGCAGCAGCTGGAGAGAACACAGAGGTTCCTCACCAGGAGAATCCAGGGCCCCAAACATCTACACTACATAGATAGGCTAAAGACCATGTCCCTCTACTAAGTCTCATACAGACTCCTCAGAGGTGACCTCTGTCTATCATACAAAGCAATCTCTGACCCTGCCTTGATGGGACTGCTGCATATACGCAAGTCAAACTCCACTTGAGTAACCTGCACATGCAGCCTCAACTTGGTCACTGACATCAATAGGACTTGTTGGCAGGACAGATTTGTGTCCCAGAGACTACTCCTTCTGTGCAATAGACTGCCTCTTCACATCAAGCAGAGTCCTCATTAACCCTTTTTCAAATGCAACCTGGATAACCGGATGGCGAACAGAAAATACACCTTTTGAGATTCCACCTGTGCCCCTGTTGGACAGAGGCATCGGGTGCTGACTTGTCAGAACATGGGTTAAATTATTGGCTAGGCTTGTAAAGGCCTCAAGGCCAATAGCCTGGTAACTTCCTATGATCCTGTGACCCTAGTGTTTCTGGCCTAGGGCTATAGTAAAAAAAAGGTAAGGTGATAGATGAATTTTTTTTCTTGTGTGGTTGACGGTGTGTGTGCAGTATGTTTGCACACGCTAGTGTGAGTGTGTGTGTGTGTGTGTGTGTGTGTGTGTGTGTGTGTGTGTGTGTGTGTGTGTGTGTGTGTGTGTGTGTGTGTGCGTCTGTCCTGTCTAACAGAATTGATAATCAAAGTTTGTTTTTTTAATGTAATTTGTAGGGTTGGTATTAGGAGCAAAGCCCCCATATAAACTTATTCATGTATGCTAACCCTAACCCAAAGCCTGGCACTATGGCTAGCCCAAAACCTATGCACTACCTTACCGCAAACCCTTTCTCTACCTGAACTGATATTCAGACAAATTATGTCTGGATGTACTCGTGAGTGTGTGTGTGTGTGTGTGTGTGTGTGTGTGTGTGTGTGTGTGTGTGTGTGTGTGTGTGTGTGTGTGTGTGTGTGTGTGTGTGTGTGTATGGGTCTACTTTACATTATCGCCATTTCAGAAAGTCGACTTTCATATGGCTGAGACCATATGATTGACTTTCAGAATGCCAACCATGTAAAATAGACATAACAACACAACAAGCACTTACCCTAAACTATTAGCAGGGGAGCTCCACCCCCCCACACCCCCCATAACTTTAATATACCAACTCCGAGATCGCACTGTGCGGAGATAGCTGTTCCCCATGGTCGGCTTTTCAAAAGTTGATCATATGGTCTCGGCCATATGAAAGTCGACTTTATGAAAAGTCGTCCATGTGAAGGGGACCCGTATATATATATATATATATATATATATATATATATATATATATATATATGTGTGTGTGTGTGTACTGTAAAAGACCGAAAATCCACTTGTTCGATAATGAACAGTGGACCCTCAGTTACGCAAAAGTGCAATTAAGTGAAAGTGCACTTCCGTGAAGCAGGGTTCAACAAACCGTTTGGGTAAACTGAAGCGCCGAGGCACACTACAGTGGGGAATAGGGAATTTACCTGTTCCCCACTGTAGTGCGATCTTGGAGTTGGTATATTTAGTTATATAGACACATAGCTCCCATCTGGGCAGGTTTGATATAATGCATTCCATAATTTTTTTGCTGTTGGCCAATTGTTCGATATCCCTGTGAATTAATAAGTTCATATGATGTCTCTGTGTTTTGCAAGTTCGGTGTTTTCCTCTCAGTTATTTCAGATTTATATAATTAATATGAAGTTGATACAAACTTTGGAAGCAAACAACTTAATAGTTCAACATATATTCCAAGGCCACCGAGTCTCATGACCATTCTCACCTTGCTCATAGCCTCTCCCAGGTAGCACCGCCTTTCTTCAGGAGGTCGATATTGGTCAATGCTGGAATAGATATGAAGTACCTGGTGGCCCGTACCGGGATTCAGAAGATGTATACACTACCTGGACCCTCCAATAAGAAACTAATAATGAGGGAGAAAGGATCTTACATAGTATGGATGTGAAGAGGCAGCTACGATGCTACTTGGGTAGAGCAAAATCCTTCATGAAGAACAACCAGCTCTGTATTTCCTATGAACGTACTTTGCACATTTACAAAGAAAAAGCATAATCATCTATCATGAAGTTGATCTTCAGAGTCAACTTTAGAGCTTTTAAATTTATGGCTGACATCACCTGCATCACCAGCATACAGGAGCGTGCGTGATGACATCACTTCATTGGATTCAGATAGATTTTGAACTGTTTTGGAGGGAATATAGCAGCAATGGAAGCTGTGCAAATTTTAAGTTTCAGTCCACCCAGCACCCACCCACAGAAATGGGCTCCCAGGGTGTGGACTTTTCCTAATTGAGATTAATTCCTATTATTTATTATGGCAACACTGTAAATTTGCTTGTCTGACTGTTACCTGCTCATCTTGTGCTTCCTGCACCAGTCTATAGGAGCATAAATGACCCTCTCCAATTATCGGTGGCTCACCTCACTGAATAATCTACCCTACAATCCCTCTCCAAAGGACACCAGCAAAGTATGTTTGTGGAATAATTCCTGCCAGAAAGACTTTCTACTATTGTACCTATACTATATGGTTAGAGAAATTCCTGAGCTAGGACAGCCAGCAGCCTCTACCCCCCCCCCCCCGCTGTACCTCACACACTCTCTTTCCATCCCCTTTTTAAAACTCCCTTTGTCTAGCAACCATTTCCTTGTTGTACTCTAACTCCCTCTCTTATCAGCCTTGCAATTATGTGACCTGTCCACTAGGGGGCTCCCTTACCCCAGCTATTCTCTCTTTCTTGTCTCTTATGCCCAGATACTTACATTAATTTTCTCCAGCTGTTCCTTAACTACTATTTAGTCCTCTCACTTTATCCTCTACTTTTACTGTCCACACCCACGTCTTCTAGGCTTAATTCTCACTAGCCTTTTCCCACACCTGTCTTTTCAAACTTACCTTCTGGAGTCAGTTCTGCTGATTGTTTTTTATAACTGCATCTGTATCTGTCTCAACCCGCTCCATTCGCCCTGTGGGCTCACTCCGGTCCTCTCCCTACCCCCAAATCGCACCCACCCCCAGGGGTCCTACTCTTTTATTAACCACACCTCTACCTCTTCCAATGACTTCTAGAAATTACTAGCCACACCTCTTCCTTTTCCTATTACTCTCAGAACACTTTACCACTTTTCATCTTCCCTCAAATCTACCTTCTCTTAACACTCCCTTCTATCTTACCACAACCTTCACACTTCTCCATCCTCACCCTTTATACTTCCAAATTTTACCTATACATATCCAATAGTAAATCTGCACAATGTATAAACCACCCACCCCATTATATATCTTACTTTTATTCACACTATTACTTCTTCTTCCTCTAACCTTTGCCTACTTACTCACCTCCTATGAATACCCACTACATCTAGACCATCAATATACTTCTACTAGAGCTTAATGTACATAGCATAAACAACAAAGTATCTCAAATCCAAGCTCTAGTAGAAGTATATTCCTTTGATATCCTCTGCTTAACAGAAACATGGTTAGGAGGGTGGCCTAATGGTTAAGGTGTTTGCCTTACAAACACAAGGTGCAGGGTTTGAGTCTCACAAGGGATAATTGGCTAAGCTTAAAATGGCTCACAAGAGCAGTTAGCTTAGTACAAATCTATGAATCTATGAATCTATAAACCTGCAACCAAAGACAATGAAATCTTTCCACCTGGATATAATATACTAAGACTCAACTGAGTAGCCAGGAAAGGAGGAGGGGTAGCTATTCTATTTAAATTGGGCTTACAGTTAACCACCTACAACTGTAAAATACCTCTTGATTCCAATGCAGAAATTCTCATCTCCAAACTTCATATTAACAATGCCAAATCCGTCTATATCATCTGTATGTATCTTCCTCCTGGTAATAACATTGCCACCATGGAAAATATTCTTTGCTGGCTATCCCAACACTTGCCCCAAGAAACCATAATCTTAGGAGATATAAACATTGACTGGAACTGCTATTGTAGCAGCCTCCCTACAACCCACATTAACCTATATGTTTTTTCTCAAACCATTACATCCCCCACCAGGATCAATAAAGCTAACCAGAAAGCAAGAATATTAGACTGGATTCTCATAAACCATCACCCTCACAATTATGATTCAGGAACCCTCCCTGATGACATGTGACCACTCACTTACCTATATTATCAGGCATAAAACCCATACTTCCAATCCAATATCTGTCAAAAATATCAAATCCAAAAAGAACTTTAACCCTGAGCTATTCAAAAAAGAACTAAGAGCTTGCAATTGGTCTCCCTTAAAACACCCCCCTTTAGAAGAAGTCATCAATTACTTTAACTCTAACTTCCTTGCCATTCTCAACCAACATGCTCCAACCAGATTAATTAGAGTAAAAACCAAGTCTGCCCATGGCTTTCAAAAGTAACCAAACACAAAATGCACCTTAGAAATAAACATTGGGCCAAATGGAGAATGATTAAAAACCCTGTTGACCAACAAACCTTTAGACAGTTAAGAAATGACACTAAGAAAGCTATACTCTCTGATAAAAGAAATTACTACCTACAATTCCAACAAACTAACCAAAACAACCCACAAAAATTCTGAGCTAGCATTAACCAATTACTCCACCCAGGTCAATCCACTACACCTAACCCTCAAAATACCGACCATAATAATCCCATGAATACAGCCAATACATTCAATACCTTCTTTACTAATACTATCCAAACACTAGCTAGTCAGCTATCACCTAATAGCTTTACGCTACCTTCCTATAACTCTACCTCACCCCCTCCTTTTCATTTGCAACCTGTCCCAACTACATATATTCTAACTGTCATACAAAAACTAAAACCATACTCTCCCTCAGCAGACCAACTACCTTCTGATTTTCTACAGCTATCAGCCAAAGCCATAGCTTATCCTATTTCCATTCTGATCAATAGGACTATTACTGAAGGTCAGTGGTGGCCGGTGACTTCAAATTAAAGGGGGGCTGCAGGAGTCAGCCAAATGGGCGGGGCCAATGGGAAGGGGTGTGGTCAACTAGAAAGCGGTGGAGATATGCTCAAAACTACAACAACCAGAACTTTAATTAAATATGCTGCCCTGGGTACCAAACCGTCATTACGAGAGTCCAATCAAGACAAAATGAAGTGTAGAAGAAAAAAGTATTTCAATATATTGGCTACATGACAGCTTACTTAATATCTAGATGGAAACACAAAGGTTGTGAGGCATCAAAAAATAAATTACTTTTTAAATACATTACTGGAATGCCAGTCAAAATCAAGTATAAAAAAAAAACAAGCAGCACTCAACTCAAACCACTTCTTGCACTGCAGTTCTAATTATAATTTATATTTAGCTTTTTAAAATTACAAAGTAACATGCTGAAAGTAGCAATCTCTGTGATACCCCCACTTGTAAAAATTTTTCTTATCCAAAAAAGACCTGCTGCCTGACAACAACTATCTACTTGTTTCATGGGGAAGACATGATCAAAGTAAAAACTGAACAGCAAACAAGAAACAAGCTCAAGATAAATTGCTTAAAGGATTACTGCACAAGTTATGGACGACACATGATAGATTGGCATTCTGTTTAGTTTATGAGTAAAACCTGCAAAGATGACTGCAAGTCTCCAACAAATGTAATGAACTTCTGAAAATATTGTAATCCTGTCTTTTATTACAAATACTGTCATATGCATTTCAATACCTAAGGCTTATACGTTATCTAGTTATGTAAACATTCTCTACATGGCAACAACAAAAAGGCTTTTATTGTTAGTAATTCTTTAACAGTATGCTTATTAAAGCTTGCTTGCATCTTAAAATCTCTAACAAGCTTACCTGATGGTCATTAAAGCATTGCTACTTAAACACAGAGCAACAGGGCACTGCAACAGCATGCATTTTCTGAATAATAAGAAGCATAAATCAACAGTATAAAAATATGACAAAAAAACAGAACATTCTGCAAAATCAAGGTCAGATGAAAAGCCACTGTCGTACATGTGTCTACCTTGGATGGGGGAATACTCTGCACACTTACATTGCTTCTTGCCTTGCTTAGACACATCCAGAGTCACTACATGGGTGAGTGGGGTGCAACAAGAATGTCACAATTTCAAAATGTCTCTGGCTGACGGTGATGGCTCTGACACTCATACCTCTCAACCTCAGAGCAAGAAATCTGGACAAAGCCATACATAGAAGTGGGACACAGGCCCAGAAATAAGGACATTTTTTTAAAATATTGCTCTTAATAAACTTAAAAAGATAATAGAATAGTAATAGGTCTTGCATTACTATGAATTTTCTGAAGGGTATGAAGTCTGAAACTCAAATGTCTGCCATTATTTTCTAACTTCAATCTTTAATGATTTGCCACTAATTTGCCAGAAAACCACAATTTTATGAAAAACGGACAAAAAAATGTGATGCAAAAATATAAAATTTCCACACAATACAGCTGGGAACCTGTCAAAGAAGGGACACCTTTTTAATATTAGTACTGTTAACTTGAGCAGCTGACAAAATAAGAGAATCTACATGCATTTCTGAAATAAAAGTAATCTATAACTCTGATTATTACAGTTATTTAGAATTGTAAACCCTCCACGTTTTCTTCCAAAATTGCCATTTTGTGGAGGGCTTATTAGGAGAGAGTAATATTTTGAGCCAAAATTGGGGACAGTTGAGAGGTTTGGATATTCCTAATTCTATAAAGCAATTTATTTGCACGTACCTCTCATCCTCTTAATGCAGGAAATCTGGACTAGGTCAAATAAATATATTGAAGAAACATACAAACAGTACTAAAAATTTCTCTTCTATAAACTTAAGACAGTTTATAGAATAACAGGTCTTGCGGTGAGGTCTGCAGTGGGAGTGACAGATGCGTTTAACGTGGAGGTGGGATTACATCAAGGTTCAGCTCTGAGCCCTTTCCTATTTATAATGGTGATGGACAGGTTGACAGACGAGATCAGACAGGAGTCCCCGTGAACTATGATGTTTGCAGATGGCATTGTGATCTGTAGTGAGAGTAGGGAACAGGTGGAGGAGACCCTGTAGAGGTGGAGATATGCCCTAGAGAGAAGAAGAATGAAGGTCAGCAGGACTAAGACAGAATATATGTGTGTGAATGAGAGGGAAGATAGAGGAATGGTGAGGATGCAGGGAGTAGAGGTGGCAAAGGTGGATGAGTTTAAATAGTTGGGATAAACAGTTCAGAGTAATGGTGAGTGTGGAAGAGAGGTGAAGAAAAGAGTACAGGTAGGATGGAGTGGGTGGAGAAGAGTGTCAGGAGTGATTTGTGACAGACGAGTACCAGTAAGAGTGAAAGGGAAGGTCTACAAGAGGGCAGTGAGACCAGCTATGTTATATGGGTTGAAGACAGTGGCATTGACAAAAAGGAAGGAGTCAGAGCTTGACGTGGCAGAGTTGAAGATGTTAGGATTTGCACTGGGTGTGAAGAGGATGGACAGGATTAGGAATAAGTATATTAGAGGGTCAGCCCAGGTTGGAAGGTTTGGAGACAAAGCCAGAGAGGCAAGATTACGTTGGTATGGACATGTGCTGAGGAGGGATGCAGAGTATATTGGGAAAAAGATGCTAAGGATGAAGTTGCCAGGTAACAGGAAATGCGGAAAGCCTGAGATAAGTTTTATGGGTGTGGTGAGAGAGGACATGCAGGTGGTTGGTGTGACAGAGCAAGATGCAGAGGACAGGAAGAAATGGAAACAGTTGATCTACTGTGGCGACCCCTGACCGGAGCAGCCAAAAGAAGAAAAAGAAGCTTTAACATGCATTTTTCTGAAGGTTATGACATCTGAAACTCAATGTCTGTCATTATTTAGTGACTTCATTCCTAAATGATTTGCCAGAGAACCACAATTTTTATGAGGAACAAACCAAAAATAAGAAGCAAAAATCTATTCACTCTGCAAAAATCTGACAGTTGAGAGGTATAGTTAGCCGGGGCTGTCTTTGAGTTTGCTGCCCTTCCCCCCTCACAAAATCATGGTCAAATGGAGCCTCCCCACTGCAGCCATTCCAATTTCCCATTCCTTGGTTATTTTGCCCCATTTACCATAAACATAGTAATGTGCATACTGCTTTACTTCTGCGATGACTTGTATTTGAAATTTTTTGTGTGTTTTACAGCACAAACACTAATACATATCTGCTAAACAAAGCAATGCAGTCTCACAGTGAAAATAGACCTAGCATTAAAATTTCTCTGCCCTTGAAACTCACATTCATTGAAACAGCATTGAAACCCACATTCAAAGAAAGTACATTTTGCTAGTGGCAGATAAAGATTAACTTTTGCTGTTTTCAAATTATGGGTCCCTTGCACACGAAACATACACGTGCTCTTTGATACACTTTCCTGATTGTATTAAATTATATTTCTTGTACAATACAGTACAGCTGTTAGATGGCGTTTTTAATTTATTGTTTTGAACATTTTTCCAGTAAACAATGAAACAAAATGCATGCGCCAATAATGACAAAACTGCCCAATTCCGAACATTTCCATCATAAAAGTCCAGTCAGACTTCTACAGTCCACCAGTATCAGTAAATATGCACACTCTCTTAAGAAGTAAAAGTCATCTAAATAATTCCACATTAAAGAAATCTGTAACTAATGAAGAGGTTGCTGCTAGCAAACAAGTTTATATTTCATTGTTTCATCTACAAATAAAGTACCTGTTGCTCTTGAGGAATACATTGCCTATGCTGCATTAAAAAATGCTAAGCTAGTAATATTGCAATAGGGAATGGATGTCAAACTGATAACAGGTTCATAGCTACTAGGTATCTTCACCAAGAAGGACTGCAGCATCCACCCCCTTTACAACACAATACAGTATCAGCAATGCATCTACCTACTGTGGGAGTAGAACCCTTCTGCATCAAAAGCAAGCATACTACCTGTTGTGCTATTAACAATGCAAGCAGATTCAGTATAAGCAGCACAAAACTTTTGTTCCCTTGCAGCTCTCAGCTTCTTGTAAAATCTACTTGACACTCATATTATCTCTGAACTTTGCAGCACAAGAAATCTGGAAAAAGCCAAACTTTATTGGAAGGGGGGAACAAAAGCCCAAAAACCAGGTACACATTTTAAACATTGCTTGTATAATGTTGGAAAGTTGCTAGAATAAAATGCTGTGTTACCACCATACATTTCACTGCCGAGTATTGAACCCAAGACCATGTCCACCATGCCAAATCATCTGTTTTGTGAAAGAAAGGAAAACTGAAACTTAAATGGCTACCATTTAGTGAATTCAGTTCTCACCATAGCTGTCAACCTCTTAGCAAAAAAACATGTGGACAAAGCCAGTAATGAGGAAATACAGCCTCCAAACATATTCAGTGAATTCAGTTCTCACAATAGCTCTCAACCTCTTAGCAAAAAAATGTGTGGACAAAGCCAGTAATGGGGGAATACAGCCCCCAAACATATTCAGTGAATTCAGTTCTCACCATAGCTCTCAACCTCTTAGCAAAAAATGCATGGACAAAGCCAGTAATGGGGGAATACAGCCCCCAAAGATATTCCGTGAATTCAGTTCTCACCATAGCTCTCAACCTTAGCACAAAAAACCTAGACTAAGCCAATAATGGGGGAATACAGTCCCAAAAATAGGGACAGATTTCAAATATTCATGTTATGAACTTAGAAAATTGCTAGAATAAAAGGTTTTGCTGTACCATGCACTTTCTGAAGAATATGAAGTCTGAAATTCAAATGCCTGTTATTTTCATATATTTAATATTTGTTCACCAGGAAAGTCTGACTTGGAGCAGAAGTCAATTTTAAGCAGAGACCCAGGGAGAAACACTCCAGATATATGTCTTTGCAAGATGGTAGAACATGCAGACTCCACACAAAAGGCACCCCAGCCAAGAATCAAACCAGAAAACCTGTAGCTGTCAGGCAACAATACTACCAGTGCACTACTGCACCAATGACTGTGTAAGGAAACAAAAATACAGAAACCACAGATTTTATGAGAAACAGAACAGAACAAATATGTGGCAAAAATATGCAAATGTTTTACAAATGGTGGTGGCTAGGGAATTCAGGCCCTTGCCCCCTGCACCCAAGGTACTGGGTTCAAGCCTGAGATATTTTCTACCTACCACCATGTGTTTTCTCTTGCCACCAGTATATAGCAACTAGCCTCCCACCTTTATTGCAGAATGTAGACTGGTCATGGTAATGTGGAAAACTGGTTTCGAAATCTCACTACAACTGTCACTTCAAAGCCACAGAATCACACCATACAAGAATCAACTGTGTTCTCTGATTTTAACAGCATCCTTGCAGTCATCAAACTCGGTATAAAAATATTTTTTTGCGTGTGCCCTCATGCTATGTTCTCCCAACAAACAAGATTCATCAACCCCTGAAATAGGACTTCTCTATGATTTTTTAATGTCTTGAGAACACATGGCTTAACAATAACACCAACAAGATAATGTTTATGTTGTTTGTAATACGCAAGTGGTCAAACAAAGTCCTTGTCACAAAATGTTAACAAATCCCTAAACCTATCTCAGCTTTAAGTACTTAAGTATTTTACTTAGGTCTCATCTAAACTTTCAAGCCTCACACTGAGATAGGGAACTCTTAATAAAAGATAGTTAGGCATCGCTTGAATGTTTTCCATTTACTCATTTCATAGGTTCATAGGTTCATAGGTTCATACTAGGCTATCTGCCCGAGGGCATTTACAAGCCTAGGCCATAGTTTTGTGGCTTACGCCACCCCTTTAGTATGGGGAACTATACCCATTATTTTGCTGTGCCTCTGTTGAGCAGTGACACTGAGGTAATCCCTGGGGTATATCTGCGATCTCCCATCCATTGGTCAAGATTTCTCTTGAACAAGGCCAGCGAGGTGCTCTGCCTCACATATACTGGGATTTTATTCCACAGCATAGGGAGTCTTTGGGTGATGAATCTATCCCTCCAGCGCGACTGATCACAGTTACAAATGTCCCAATTCCTCAAACTGAATATTGGCTGCCACAGGGCTACATGTTTAAATATCATTGCTCATTTGTTTGATTCTTTAAAGATGAAGCCTCAAAGGTAGAAATCTCTGAAAGCTAAACCTTAAAAGTACCAAACTGATATTCTGAAAGAAAACCAAACTGCCTGACAAGGCAAGTCATACCTCTCAACTGTCCAGAATCTCCATATTTTCATAGAATATCTGTCTTTTTGCTTCATATTTATGGTCTGTTCTTTATTAAATTTGTGTTTTTCTGGCAAATGAATGAAGTCCTCTGTTGCTGTAGGGTCCAGGGCCTTCCAAGTGAAGTCCTCCATTGCTAAGTACGTCCCCAATCTCATCCATTGCTGTATAGCTCTAAGTACATCCTCGGGCTCCTCGATCTCGTGGTGAAGTTCTGCGAGAGCAGGCCAGCCTGCAGAAATTTCAGTCTGATCCCTTTCCAGTCTATGCAGTTGTAGCTAACTGCATAGACTTCTGGGATGCTCTTGACTGCTGTGCTTCTGATTCAGACTGCTGCTGAAACAGTCCGGAGCTCTGTGCATGCTCTAGACTAGTTCAGCAGTAGTCTGGATGTCGGAAATGCTGCTAGTGCGCATGCACAAGGCTCGCGATTTTTGTCCGTATTTTTTTCTTTTCTTTTTTTTATTTTCTTTCTTCTTCTTTCTTTTACAGCTGGAGGGGGGCTGCAGTCCTGCAGTCCAATAGCACGGGCCACCCCTGCATTTAATAAAGATTAGTGAACTGTTCCTCTAATCACTCTGGTTTGTGGTGCCTTTCATTTTAATACTTAACACACATGCCTCAGCATAAGTTTGATTTTAACAGGATTGCAGATGATCTTATGGTAGATGACATCATCAGACCACATGGAGGACAAGAGTTTGGTGACCTGCTTTGACTGCATTTGTGCAAGCATCAAAACAGTGCAAAACTATGCTGTTTGACAGGTCAGTGTGGGATGAACACTTACACTGTTCTTTATGGAGTGAGACACACACACACACACACACACACACACACACACACACACACACACCAAATTGGCTGCAGTAAGGATAGAACTCCTACCTAGGTTTACATACTACAAATCAGTACTTAACACACATGCCACAGCACAATTCTGTTTTTAACATTACTGCAGATGATTTATGGTAGCTGACATCAGGTCATGTGGAGGACAAGAGTTTGGAGGCTTACTTCAAATGGATATTTGTGCAAGCACCAAAACAGTGCAAAATCACACCATTTGAGAAGCCAGCGTGGGATACACACTTACACCATTCTTTATGGAGGCATGCACACTGAGTTGACTGCATTGTGGATAAAACCCCTACCTATCTATGGTTGCATACTACAAATAAAAATACTTATCACATGCACCACAGCATAAATAAGATTTTAAAAGTACTGCAGATTATCTTATGGTGAAGGATATCAGCAAGCCACATGGGGGGGGGGGAGGGCAAGAGTTTGGAGTGCTGCTTCAAATGCATATTTATGCAAGCACCAAAACAATGACAAACCATGCCATTTGTGAAATCAAATTGGGAAAGATGTTTCCACTTTTGTTTATGTACACACAGACACATAAAAGTTGACTGCAGTGAGATTAGAACCCATACGTAAGTTTACACACTACAGATTACAGTACTAAATACACATGCCACAAAACAAGTCTAATTCATGCAATACTGCAGGTGAACTTATAATAGATGACATAACCAACCAATGTGTTGAACAGCAGCTTGGAAGCCCTGCTTAGTTACATTGTTTCATAGTGTCATCTGTGGCTAGTCACCTAGCAGACGAATACTGTTTAGTAGACTAGCTGTGTAATGACAGTACCCTTATTGAGCATATTTGTCTGCATTTAGATGAGCAAGCCTGTGAGCACCATTGGCTTGCCCTGTCCATGAGGGAGAACACAACATCATATATTACAACTTCTACAGTGGTTGATATATATGTGGAGAATCAAGGTGAACCAGGGTTGCTGTTTGCGATTGTTGGAGTTGTTGCTGGTGTGGAAATAAATGGATGGCTTGTCAATATATATGCATATACATATATTGTGCCCTTAATTTGCAATATTTCCACATCTAATCTTAGGGGAGACATGGGGTCTGAGAATGATAGAGCATCATATCTCTCAACTGCCCAGATTTTTACATAATGTCCACATGTTTGACTCATATTTATGGTCTGTTTCTTACAATATTGGGGTTTTCTGGAAAATCAATGGCAAATCATTGAGAAATGAGGTTAGAAAATAATGTCAGATATCTGAATTCAGATGTCATATCCTTCAGAAAATCCATGCTAATGCAACACCTGTTATTCTATCACCTTTCTAAGTTTGTATGAGTAATATTTAAAAAGTATTCCTATTTTTGGGCCTTTGTCCCCACAGTATTTGAGGCTTTATCCTGATTTCTTGCTCTAAGAGCTTGAGCTGTATGTAGAGCACTATGGAACTATCTGTATATACACACACACACACACACACACACACACACACACACACACACACATATATATATATATATATATATATATATATGGGTCTACTTTCTTTTATCAAAGTTTCAAAACTCTGAAACCCATACGGCTGAGACCATATAATCAAAGCTTTGAAACTTCAAACACTTTGAATTGAGATAGCAGTATAGAGTAGAATGCGAGATTTACCATCTTCCTCACTGTAGTGTGATCTCGGAGTTGGCATATTTAAGTAGCAGGGGGTGTGTGGTGCAGGAGGGCTTGTTCCCTTGCAAAAATGTAAAGGTAAAGTTTTTTTTTATGTTTAGTGTTTTTGTTGTAGTTTTGAAATTTCAAAACTTTGATCATATGGTCTCGGCCATATGGGCTTTGAAGTTTTGAAATTTCTATAAAACAACATAGACCCATGTATGTATGTATGTATGTATATATATATATATATATATATATATATATATATATATATATATATATATATATATATATATATATATATATATATATATATATATATATATATATATATATATATACATTATATATATATATATTTTTATATATATTTATATATATATATTTTTTATATATATATATATATATATATATATATATATATACATATATATCGGATTTGCAATATGGTTAACTGAGTGTACTCACGTGCATTTGCCTTTTTTTAACTGTTTGATTGTAGGTAAGCAGTGGGCAAATGCAAGGTGCATTCCTCATGTTTGAGACTTACTATTATGCAATATATAGATGTTAATATAGTCCACTCCTATCTCTACTCCAGGCTGGGATTTCACAATTACTAATGGCAGTAATTGAATTTATCAGGTGTCTGGGGTTGACAGACTGGCATAAATCCTATTTCCTCTTTCACTTTTTCTGCACTGCTGCGCTCCACGCAAACCGACTAAGCCTTACCAAAAGGTTTTAAACATGTGGCACACCATGCAATGTGGAATTAGAAGAAGACAAAGTTGATAACAGTATCATAGTCTGTAAAATATAGCCTTTTGCTAGTATACATCCAAAAATTCTACTTATATCAGGATTTGAACCCTCAACAGCATTACAATGTCATTAGCAAGGATGGCTGCCTTAGTCCTTTTGGCCACAGAAGCAGCTTGCCAGAACTGGGGTCATTCATTACACAACCACCTTTATACCGATTTACACTGCTATACATCAGTTACCTAACTGTTACAATGTATGATCAAATCTATTATTATTATTGTCCTGAAAATGTGGGGAATAATAAGTGTGACAAACACCCATATACCATGGGTTTGGGGATAGCATAGATGATTTACTATTATGGCAGTTACAAAGGGACACTTCTGTTTTGGGAGGTGGGGAACAAACCACATTTACTGTTAAGATACATACAAGTCTGAAGTCAGAAACTGCAATATATAGCCTCACTTTCTAACTTCTGTCTTGAATAATGTGCCAGTAGTCTGCTGCAGTAGGACTGTGTGAATGTTTCATGCATGAGGCCTACTAATTACAAATGGACACATAATAGTAAAATAGTGTCTGTAGTCACATGTTAATTTAATTTCTGTACAAATACACCACTGTTCACTAGCATACTGTACCAAGTTCATAGATATAAAGGATATGTCATAATACTCTACATGGATACACTATAAGTTATGGACTTACCTTATAAATGCATCTGTTGACCCAACTGTAGTTCAGGGCTGATTGATTGGTGCAGGTTGTGTGAATTGCCTGGCATCATTTTTAATATATGTATGTAAGTAATAGAAAGGTATTAGCCCCTAGGTCCCTGAGAGGTCAGTGAATGTGCTATGCATTGTCTCTTAGCCAAAGCAAGGGCATCTTGAGCATGCCTACATCTGCCTACAGGGACTGCAGCTTGGGGGTTGCTCCTCCAAGTCCTCCTGTGACTGTGGTGACCTAGGCATGGAGAGGGGATGTGTGTCTCTTCACCTTGCTGATCCTGCTGCAGCTATTTCTGCAGGATCAGATTGTGGAGGATAGCATACACTGTTAATATTTGTGTACACATGCATGGAGTATACTGCAAGGCCCCACCGGATATATCTAGGCACCAGAACCATGACTTCAGAAGCCCAAACACGTGCTCTATGATATTCCTAGTTTATGTATGTGCCTCATTATGGCATTCTTTCATGGGTGCGTGTACATTTCTGATGGATGTCATCATCCACTGTTCCAGGGCATAGCCAGCATCACCCAGTAAATGTCAGTGTGGGATGTGTCTCCTAGCAAACATCTGGTACAGCTGTGATGTGTGCCAGATATGGGAGTTGTGATAACTGCCAAGGTTGCCAGCACCAACATTCAAGATAATCCCCTGGGCATTGCACATGACTCAGCAGTTGATGGAGTGGTATCCAGTGCTGTTAATGTAGATTTTACCCTGCTCACCAGGTGGTGCCTTGAGGTGTACATGACTGCACTCTATGGCAGTATGTCATGGTTGTGCACTACATGGTAGAACCATTGCATATTGCTGGCCCTGTCCTCAGGGGAAAGGGGAAAAGTTATGTGCTCACTGGCATGTATGAGCATAGCATCCAGGAACTGGTGGAGTATCCTGGATGCTGACACCTGTGACACCCTTATCATGTCCCCAGTTGGTCTTTGAAAAGTACCTGTAGCTAATATCCTAAGGGCTACACATACCTTAGTTTCCACTGGTATGGGTTCCCCTCAGTTGGCTCTGGCTTTGAGTTGAGGGTGGCAGAGTTCTTGTAATATTTCCCTGTTCACCCTGTGGTGCTCTACAATCTCCAGCTCATTTAGCACCTGGAAGCTTACCCTGGGCCTGAAAACTATTCTCCTTCTCAACCTAAGTTTATTGTCAGCAACACCAGCAGCATTCACTTTAGTCTCTAGCACATGCAGATATAGAATAGCTGCAGCATCTCTTAACATTATTTCAGTTAAAATGTCCAAGTCTCTAAGCCAATGGTCTTGAAGTATCGAGGAAAAATCAGAATGTAAGCTGTATGCATACTTTATACATTTTTTGAGTAGGTCCACCATGCAGGATTGGCTAATTAAGATGCAATTCACCTGTACAGGATATAATTAACAAGATTTAAAGGTTCTACTTCAGTGTGCAGTAGTGGGCTGTGCACACCATCACACAGCAGAGCACAGCTGTGCATAACGATGGTAAGCCATGTCAAAATTTTATGTTTTCATCCCTGCTGTTATTACATGTACAGAAAATGCTAATTATTACAAGTTACACTTTATTTGTATAAGCAGCATTCTGAGAACAGTATGAGAAAATTTGTCATACCCTGTACTAGGGCCCAGAACCAGCTCTACTCCGGTCCAGTACTTAACATATGTCGCCACAGGAGTAGTTATGCAAACTTCCATCAGTGGAGGCTATTAACAGAGTGCAGCCCCACTTACCAGGTTTGCATGATGTCCAGCGATGCTCAGCAATATTAATTGAATGCATCCGGTTCCATTTTTGGATGTGTAGCTCATGTCTGATACTTGGGTGGTTTGCCCCCTGCCTATACCCTTAATGTTACATATCACCATTGGTAACTGCCATTGACATGGATTCAATGTTTTCATGCTTCGATGAATTTTGTTCGATGATCTGTCATTCGACATTTGGACCATTCAATGTTGCGATATAAGCCCTGTGTGCATCACCAAAACCATTTGTGGCAAGTGGCGCACTGCACAAACATGCACAATATGCAAAAACAAAAACACAAAGTGTCCTGAATACACCCCCCTGATGTCATTATCATCCATTACAAACATAAACACTATTTAGGAACCTACATGAAGTGAACATCCCTACATGGTTCCTGCTTTTTCTGATTCATTTTTCCACTCATTTTCATAATAACCATGCTGTCAGCCTGGGATCTACATTGTTAGTAGCCATGTAAACTAGGAAACAGCAATGGTGCATAACTTTAAAGACACAAGGCAGGGTATTACTTTACCCATGGTGACAGTACATTATACTCCTCTTTGACATGACATTTCTGGTAATCATATTGAAAACCTTTTGTGGCAAGCAATGCACCGTGCAAACATGAGATAAAAAAAATACACTTACATTTATAGTAATCTGACACACTCCCCTGATGCTTTTGGATATCCATAGTGTATACTTCACCCATTATATGTGTGTTGCTACCTTTTAGTAGGAATTCTGTCCATATTTCTGGACTTTTACATACCCTTGTTTTCTTGTAGACTCCCAACATTAACACGGAGTCTGTATGGTTGTATTTAAGGTTGTTGGATCACTACACTGTGTTGTTTTGCTTCATTTGCACTAATTTCAGCTACTTGTGCTGAAATTTGCATTCCATGAAAGTGTCTATAATTGTGAGTGAGTGCACATGACTGCATACTGCTACATGGAGTTTACTGAATCTAAAACTCACCATGCTTGTGTTCGCATCATGCCATGAAGTACCCACACATAAAATTACTGTATTAGCTTTATTGTATTCCCCCCTATGTCTGTATGGTTTCTACAGCACCCTGTGTGCTGTACACTTGTATTTGCATTGTGTCAGTTTACTGTATCCTGCTTTACCCTGATGTGGTCACAGGTTGTCCACCTCCCTCCTGCCTTCATGTTTCCCAATTATTTTTTACAGGTATGTTTGCCTTTGTTAAAAACACTGTCCATTGCTATTTATTTATTTGACAAAGTGAACATGTGCTACATGTATGCCCATTGTACAATGCAAGACATGTGCACACAAGTTGCTGGTTAATGCTTACAATATGTCCTTGTACTCATTATACTTGTGTGTTACCCAGTGTAGTTTTGTTCACATCCATGTGCACAATCTGCTATAATCATACTGTAACTGTACTGTTCCATTTTTTACATTATTATATGTCATTCGTGTAAGTATGTGTATTGACCTTGATTTCATGTGTATTTACTTATACCACTGACAGATGCACATACTCGTCTACAGCTGTGTGTTTTCTTTGACATGGCATATGTGTATAATATACACACATTCCATTGCACATGTGTTTTGGTTGTGTACATCTACTTGTGTATGTATTAGTGTTTGTTGATCTTCTGCAGTACTTCTGTTTGGCACTGTGCTTTTTTGTTTACCTTTCACATGCATGGTCATAGGTTTGCTTCTGTCCTCTGGAGTTATCTACCACTGTTAGACCCGCTTTTTCTCATTTGTGATGTTGCTTGGCTTACATGTTCACTGCTGATGGACTAATTGGATATTTGTATATTTATAAAATCTGCCCTGTGATCCTACTTTATTAACTTGGAACAGGCATCTACCACTGTTCATAAACATCCAGGTATGACTGCCACACAGTTTGCAACACATTGTAACATGGCAGTGTTAGATATGTTTTCTTCTGTGTTTTGCCATGGCTGGTATGCATCCACACCCTGTTTGTCAGCTTTCCTTTTCCCGTGTCGTGCAATGTGCTGTCTGTGTAATCTACCTTTCCTTACTATTTTTTGCAACCATTAAACATTGCTGTAGTTCAGTTTATTTAGTTGTATTCCATTGATTCCATGGGCAAGAAACATAATAGGTCCATAGGTGTATACTCAGCTAACACCCACAAGGGTTTTTATAAGTTTAGCTATCCAATACAAAACAATTATGTACCTATGTATCATGGGCTTTTATTGGGTGGGGGTATGTTAGGAGGTTTCTAAAAGTTATTTAGGGGGCTATGTTAGTTTGGACATTACTGTCTGCCTCTGTATATTAGAGAAATGGAGGCCAAACGTAAGGTGAATTTCTGATTTCCCAGCTATTGGTGAAGGTTATGCTTAAATAAGATTAGGGATGGTCTATGCTTCACATGCATGCGTAGCCTATTCCAGAGCATGAGGATCCTCTGAGATACATATCTGTCTTGCCAACATCTCTTATTTATGTCACAAGCAAAAATTAAATCATTGGGTCTAGTGGTTCTGATGCTGTTCATTCTGCAGATGTGCAAAAGTTCCATCAGAGCTGGATTTGAGTATGTCTTGTATGCCAGACATAGATCATCTTTCAGTAACTTGTAGGAGACAAAGTACTGATGTATAAATTTAAGACAATCTGTATAGGACAATACATTTATATCCTGGATTTTCTTGGCAGGGAACCTTTGTGGACATTCCAATTCCAACTGTTGCATATGTCTTGTCAGGTACATGCCGAAGGGAGTATTATTGATGGGTCTGATAATGGCCTTAATGTCTTAATTGCCATTCAATCTCCTTCAGTTCAAAAATAGTTAGTGTCTTCTTGTAGTGGTGTGTTCATAATTCTTTCTACCACATTGAATAAAAAGCAGATATCCATCTAGTGCTACAAATATTTTGCCAGAAGATTATACAGTTTTTGGAGATTTATGTTTGAGTTTAGTTTTGACATGATTCCTTTCAGTTGGTCAATGGTTCTGTCTATGTAGAAAGTTTTACGTTCGGAACAATTTGCTCTGTAGACAACAGCGTCATTATTATAGTTCTCCCTAGTAATGCTTGTGAATTTCTTCTTATTGTTAGGATAGTGGAAGTAGTTCTTGCTTGTGAATGCATCAAACCTGCATGTTTTTCTTTCATTGGGGTATGTCCCAGTTTTGGACATGTCTTGTGGAGGTTCCTCAGTACTCTCAATGAAATCTCTGATATTCCTTTTCTTTTAAGAATGAAAATAGGTCCTGAACCAACCATTTTGGAGATGCAGCAATTGTCAGTAAGAAATCTCCAATCGTTTTTGATGATATGTTTAATGGCATCTGTGTCCTTGCTAAAAGTTAAAATCATGCTTTGTTTCATCTTTTATGAGTTATGATCTTTTTAGATGCTTCTGTACCTGTAGTGATCTCTTCTGGGTAGCTTAAAAATTGATTTTATTCTTTGAGGAGTTTAATTTGTTTTAGTAGGTTATTAAGCAGTGCCCTCGAAGTTGGTCAATATTTTTAAGGAAGGTATTTAGTTCCCCAGAGACAATGTCCATCCTCATTGCCTGCAATTTGATCACATTATACTTTGTACCCTGTGGGTATACATTAATTGCATGAAATAAGAAATTAATTTCTGTGTTTTCTGAACATCATTCACCAGTCTGCCATGATTCTCCGTCTACTCAACAGTGAGGTCCAAGAATTCTACCTTATTATTTCTGTGCTGTGCTTTTAAATGAAGGAAGTTTATGGAATATTCAGTACAGTCCAGGAAACATCCAAGGTTATGGATTGAGTTTTTCCAGCAAATAAAAATGTCATCTAGGAAGTGGCAATGGCCATTCACCATTCTATGAAATTTTGAGTTTTTTTTTCTGGATTCCTCACAATAAGCAAGTGCAATGTTAGCAGGGCTAGGACCCATGGCAGCCCAATGGCTATTCCTTATATCTGCTTGAAGGATTTGCTGTTAAATGTGAAGTATGATCCATCAAAAATGATCAACTGGAACTGAACCACAACAATGTTTATTAACATGCACCATGACTTAAATTTACATTTTTGTCTATTTCCTTATCAGCTGCACTCCTCCATCAGTTTTTGTTTTTTGTTAGTTTGTTTTGTTTTATTAATGGAGTACTTAACCAAATTAATTAGTTTCTTTTTAACCCCAGAGCATGACATGCATAATAAAGCCTATAAATATTTTACCTTAAAACAATGTATTTACTACTACATATCTATACTATGTGATACTCTGTCTAGTTTTTAATATACTGGTGGCTGCTTTTCCTTATTCTGTTCATAGGTTCATAGGTTGGTACTAGGCTATCAGCCCTAGGGCCTATACAAACCTAGCCATAACAATTCCCTGGCTAATTCTTCCCACACTATTTACCTCCCTGGACCCCTGTCTAGCAGGGTGAACCACGTGATCCCTGGGGTGAATTTCCTTTCTCCGATCCAGTCATCAAGGTTCCTTTTGAAGATGGCCAAAGAGGTGTTCTGCTTGATATGTATGGGCAGTCTATTCCAGAGCCTGGGGAGTCTCTGGGTCAGGAACCTATCCCTCCAGCATGTTTTGTTTATTGTGATGACAAGGTTTAGATCCCTGGAGTGTGTGGCTCTGAGGGATTTGGATTTCTTTAAGTGTAGCATGTCCAACAGCTCGGGGTTTGACATGGCCCTGTATGTTAAGCATAGATTGCCTCGGAGTAGACGATATGCAACAGAGTATAGCTGGAGTTTTTTAAGGTGGTCAGCATAGGGCATATGCTTTAGGCCTGTGATTTTTTTAGTGAGATATTCCTGTGGTCTTTCCAGTTGTTGCAGATGTCTTGAGAGGTACATACCAAATTGGGCGTTGTATTCTATTATGGGTCTAATGAGGGATGAGTACAGTGGGACAATGACCTCCTTTTTTCTGGATAAAAAGCCCTTTTTGATGAGGTGTGCTACATAGAAGGATTTCCTGACTGTTGTGGTGATGTGGTTTTTGAAGGTGATACCACTGTCCACCTGTGTCCCTAAGTCTCTTATCATTCTTTCAGTGTTTAGTGTACTGCCACCTATGTGGTAATTCACAGGTACATATTTTTTCCCAAAGGGGATAACTATACATTTCTTGGCATTGAGCTTGAGCCCATGGCTCTGGCACCAAGCATCTGTTTCTGCAAGGCCCTTTTGTACATTTATTTATTTATTGATTTATTTACTGATTTTTCAGTATTTGTTTGAAGGTGATGGTATTGCCTGTGTTTCTTATAGAAGGTGGAAGTGAGTTCCATAGTTTGGCGATGGTGAAGGAGTAGAGGAGTTGCTCAGCAGGTAAGGTGGGCTTTTCTACTTTGAAAAGAAGATGATTTTCAGATCTTAAATGCCTGCTGGATTGGTATTTGGCAAGTAGAATTGAGAGAGCAGGACAGTCTGTGGATCTGTAGATTATTTTAAAATACTGGCAGGAAATGTGGGTGCTGTGTTTTTGTCACACTCACAATGATACAGTGTTCACAATCTAACACCATCCTACATTGCGCTGTATATTCATGCCATTATATGGTGGCCCCACAACATCTCACTTAACTAAGCGCACAGTGTTTCTCATCATGTATGGCTTGCAGTAACGTGATGGGAATGAGCTACCATATTCCTCTGGACTGTGACCTGTTAAGCAGTTATGGCTTCAAAATGTGTCAGTGGTGGCAGAACTCCCAGGTGGTGCTCTAAAGAGTCTAAAATATTTGTATAACTTACATATAGAAACTACCAGAAGCACCTGCTTGTGGATCGTAGGTTTACCCCGGGTATCACTTGTGTGTCACTGTTAGACGGAGGCACAGTATACTAACCTCAAAAAAGGGCATAGCAAAATTAATTTAAAATGGGTGGCGAAAGCAAAACACACTCTGGCTAGGCTTATAAATGCCCTAGGGCAGATAGCCTAGTATGAACCTATGAACCTATGAACCTATAATGAGAGCCCCCAGTAGAAGGTAGATAACTGGCATAGGCTGACATTGGTGGTGACTGCTACAACTGGCATCAGCCACTCTGTTAAGCAATGCATTCAACACTAGAGTAACCCAAAGAAATGCCACCGCCATCCTCAGTACCAATGGAAAGAATGAGTCAGATAGAGTGCTTCTCTGATGTCAAAAAGTATTCATAACAGGCCCATTACAGGGTAATCCAGTGCAAAAATATAAGGGCAACTGCAGGACATATTTACATTACCTTTTTATTTTCTGTACTGATTTGCAGCTCCTGGGCAGACAGGGGGGGGGGGGTAGGCTCTTATTTTAGATATGGATGGAGTATATCTCCAGATACAAGGGTAAGTAAGATAAATGCTTAGTACAGACAGTCACTGGATGCCATAACAATATATTACTGTAAGGTATAATTATGCAGTGACAATTGTAACTTTGCTGGGTGGCAACACAACTTACCTTTAAATATACCATCACTTTCCATGCTGGCAGAACTGGGGCACACACAGGACATACTAGTGGTTTCACACCTTCATGGAGGCAAACAAATGACTGCCACAGCATAACCTTATATCATGCATAGCAGACTGTAGTGCCACAAATTCAGGGCTGTTGGCCTACTAACATGCAGTGCACATTATAATAACCCTAGTGGTACTATAATGACTGGTAGATTCATTTCATATATTTATCATGGACTTCTCTACAAAAGGCCTTTGCCTGTGTTACTTATACATGGCATAGTCATGGCATTCTGGCTTTATTAATACTCCATCCTACAGTAAAACCTAGTTTACATTATTGTACTTACTGAGCATATGCTGACACATACCTATGCTACCACTGTATTATCTCCCTTTAGTATATCACACTGGCACAGTGAGCATGTTGGTCTCCATGTTATTTACCAGGGACCATGTCCACAAAGCTATTCCTTGTTCATTTCCCTCATTAAGTATCCATATGGGCATGTTCCCACACATTTTTCATAACCTCTAGTACATGCAGCATATTAAATACATTATTTTACAGAAAACCACCCTGGTGCTATTATTAATATCCAAGAGTGAGTTCTTGTAGCAATGTCTTCCAATAAAACCATATCCCATGATAAGCCTTCTCATAACTATGCCCCTAGTATAATTACATACTCCCTTCTGTAGATACCAGTTTGTCTGAAAGACACAGACATGATACATTATTTTATCCTTATTTTTCCTTGTATTTGTTTTCCAGGGTAGAGTACTGATCTCCATGCACCCTCTGCAGGCTCATCTCGAGAGTGCTGTCTGGTTAAGTGACTGACTTAAGAGTTACACAAAGTGGTGATGAAGGCTGAGGGATTCAAACCTTGAACCACTAGACCACGGCAGTTTTCTAACAGCTCCTTAATCCTCTAAGCCAACTGCCAGATATTATATTTTTTATTTAATGTTTGTTTTATTTTATCCTTTAGTGTTAAGAGTTACTATTTTACATAGTGTCAGTCACATATTTATCTGTGGTGTAGCAACAGTCAGTACGCCATCATCCTACCCTGCCTTCTCCTTGGTCAGCATTTCACAGCCTGCATCTTCATGGGCTGAAGTAGGTCATGCAGCAGAAAATGACCTTGAGGCTTTCTTGGTAGATTCCAGCCATAAATTAATGTAGGTGAGTGTTGTCACACCATCTGGTGACACTGCAGGTAGTTACCTTGCAGGAGCTGGAGGAGGTGCTGACAGCACTGGTGTACCAGCAGCTTGATGCTCACATTAGCCATCTGGGGAGTGTCCTTGTATCAAGGTCCATTGAAGAGATTAGTCCTGTCTGAGGCAGCACAAAAAGGAAGATGTCTCTCCATACTATCTCAATGTTTGTGTTCCCTTTTTTGTGTTTCACCTCCCTCCCCATATTTGCTGTCCAGTCCTCCCCATCTCCAATTGTCTTCTCTCTTTTTCAGTATGTGTATATCCATTAAGTCCCCTCCATTGTGTCAGCACCTTTCCTTTGGGTCTTTTTCTGCATTTTTGTTTCTGTCTGTCTGCCCCGATTTCCATTCTTTTATCTTATTTCCTTCCCCTACCTTACCCTTATAACCTTCCAAATCTATCATTCCTGACAAAAATAAAAAGTGCACCTGCCCCCAAAAAAGTACACCATTTAATCCCCTCCTCTCTCCCTTTCCCACTATTTCCTTCCATGTGTCCTTTTGTATGCTCCTGAACTTGATGTTCCTCTTTCTGACTGTCTTACTTTCCCACTTACTATTTATTTCCATGAATGAAACTGGTAGGGACATTGCTGGGACCCACATATTATGGCTCTCAACAATAGTTGCAGCATTGCAAAGTTCCATATTTACATTTGCAAACTAGTGTGCATGTTGAGCAAAAACCCACCAAAGCTAAAAGAAAAAATTGTAGTGCCACGTCCAAAAAACCAATGACTTCAATTCCAAATAAAACACCTTTTATTTCCACAGCAAATAAATAGTGGAAAAACACAATGAAAATAGCAGCAATGAATTGAATAATCCAAGAAAAGCATTGTTCGGACGTGGTACTACAATAGTATGCATGTTGCATGCACATGACTGCTGTTTACAAATTCTGTAATATCAGCCATGGTATACTGCTGTGTACTCCAAATGTCGAGATGAAAAAAAAATCGGCATGCAAAGGAGAGTAGTATAGCTGAAACTGAATTAATCCTCAAGTCTTGGTGAGTACCTTCATGAGGTGGTCCCTGTTTTTCACAATCACACCAAGACAACAATGATATATAGACTGAATTTTATATAGCATATATATATTGGACAGAAGTAAGTTAAAAAATAAAAAATATAGTTGAGTGCACAAGTCCCTGGATAAAAAAGTGCCCAATCTGGGTAGGTGCACTGGTGTCAGGACTGGAAAAATGACAGTGCAGAATCCTCAAGACACGGAAACATTCCTACAATAAGGCCAGGCCCAGGGGGAGGATAGCTCTTTGTTGTAGAAGGAAGTAGTAGTCCACAAAAATCACAAAAACTCATAGGCCAAAAAAAAAAAGACCCATAAAGATGATATAGTGGACTGTTGAGGGTAAGAAAGAAATTATGTATTGTTACTATTATGCAAGAAGCCCAGAATTTCCAGATGGAAGATGTACAAAAAGATTAAGACAGAAATTAGAGAAAAGAAAAATACTTTCATAGGAAAAACTGTTAGAAGCTTCAGATAAAAATTTGTGTTCATTAATACAACAGATTTATGAAAAACATTATATAGACCAAGAAACCTTGAGTTGTTTGGAAAAAGAAGTGACCAAGGAATTGAGAATATATAAAGAACAAAATCTAGAGATTTTTGAAGGATATAAAAGAAATATGGACATGGGAAAGAAAAAGAGATCTTAAATGGTGCAATATTTACGCAAAGGAGAAAAGACAAATTGATCAATACAAAAAAGCAGCCCTAAAGATACTTGAAGAGAAATACAGGCAAAGGCATCCAAAAATGGAAAATTTTACAATACAAAAAATGGTACTTTTCCGTTATCGGGGCAACACTTTAAACATGGTAGCTGGTGGTGGAAATCATCACACAGGTGCTTATTTAATGTGTTAAATTGTGCACTGTAAGCTAATTCATCGTGGTGAATAAATTTGGAAAAAGTGTGTCTTTTTAGTTTAACCCTTTCAAATCAGTTGCTGCCCCTTTAAAAAAATAGCTTCAGAACTAGCAGCTGTTTTCTGATTCAAATAGTGATGCAGCTATTAAAGTGTTTAAAATGTTGTCAGCTATCATTCTTTTACTTTTCAGGTAGTTGTGATGCAATTTTACTTACATTTCTTCTATAACTACTATGTACATGACAACAAGAAGGTGACTCACTTGTTTAACTTCTGTATATTTCTCATTTCTGGATAAAACGGCAACCCTTTCAATGCAATAGCTGCCACTTTAAAAAAAATGCATTCACAGATAACAGCTGCTTTCTGATTCAAAACGTAAAGCTCATTAGGCCTAACAGGTGTGCCAGGGTTCTGATCACAGGTGGAAGATGCCAGATAATTCAGATTACTGTATCTATTTTTGTATTGGTAAAGTAAGAGAGAAATTTATTTATAATTAACATTTATTTACTATTATTATTAACATAACAAATAGAGAATACTAATGCAGCTCCTCATAATCTGCAGTAATGCGAATAAACTGTTGGCCGATAATGGAAAATTATCATTAATGTCTAAAAGTAAGAAATTATGGAAGGAGTAATGCACTGTACACATGCTGATGCAAAGTGATACATTTCTCGTACTTGATAACACAGCAACCCTTTCAAAACAGTAGCTGCCACTTTAAAAAAAAACATTAATACATAGCTGCTTTCCGGGTCAAAACGTAAATCAGCTGTGCGAGGATTCCAATCACAATTGCAAGATGCCAGATAATTCAGATTACTGTATGTATTTTTGTATTGGTAAAATAAGACAGAAATGTACTTATTATTATTTATTTATTAGTATTATTATTAAAATGAAAAATACAGACTAGTAATGCAGCTCCTGATAATCTCCAGTACAGCTATTAAACTGTTGCCCCGATAACGGAAAAGTATCCAAAAAATAAGATCACAAAGAGGGAATGCACAACAAAAGATTAGCAAAGTAGAAGTTAAAAAAATAGAAGTTGAAATTATGGAATACCTGCGAAGTGAAGGATTTAGTATAGAAAAAGATTATATCAAAGCATGATGGAACAACTAGTCCCCCAAGTAAGGAGAAAGAGGAGGAGCAGGAGACATCTGAAGAAGAACTATGGACATAGGAAGAAGAAAGAGATTTAATATGGTGAAGTATTTATGCAAAGGAGAAAGCAAAGTCAATCAGTACAAAAAGAGCAGTACCAAAGGTATTTGAAGAGAAATACAGACAAAGACATCTGGATATGGAAAATTTTACAATAGAAAAAATAATAAAACAAAGAGAAAAAGGAAAAAAGAGGATTAATAATGGAGAAGTTAAATAGAAGCTGAGGTTATGGAAAACCTGCAAAGTAAAGGATTTAGTGTAGAAATTCTAACTCTGATAACATCACAGCAGAATAGAGCAATGGATCACTAAATTAAGGAGAAATCAGTGGAGTGGGAAAAAAATTATCAGTTGCCATATAAAGAGACTTTGGAGCTTTCCATAGAAAACAAGTACAAACATTCAGTTAGAGTTGAACAGCAAGGGAAGGAACAGGAAACTATGGCAACTCTGATGCAGTCAATGTTGTGGAGTGATAGGCCAGTGAGTTTCCATATGAAGAGCAATGGATGACCCAGGATGAAACTGAAAAGAATATGTCACAGATGCTCTGGAACTTTCTGTAGAATGCCTGCAGGAAATGGAGAACAAAGAATGTGTCCTCAGTTTAGAAGAAAATTATCTAAGAGAAGAGTTGCTTAATTTAATAGAGATGGACAGATATATTAAGAAGAATGAAAGAAATAGACTGCAGAAAGTCAATAAACCCCCCAAAGTTAGAAGTCTGATAACATAAATGAACACAGTGATTAAAACCCTTCATAGAGATTCACGCAATTAACAGAAGTAAATAGAATACATTATTCTGAAGCTGAATTAATAAGAGATTAAGTTTTGTCACAAAGACACAGGGCAGTAAGGGAAAGAAAAGGGAGAAATCAAATGCCATCATGGAAGTATCAAATAGAGGAAACTATAAAGCAATTAAGACAAGAAATGTCACTGTTGGAAGATTATAGAGGAGGGAACCGATTAACAAAAACACTTAGAAAGATAGACATGATAAAAGCAATGCATAGTACTGGAAACATCAGAATCTATCAGGTACTATCACAAATAATAAAACAAAAGTATTAGCACAGGCAGAAAACCTTAGAAGAGATGCAAATAAATATAAAGGAAAAGTACAAAATAATCAATTTACTGATGACCCAAAAAAATTTTTATAGAGAAATGGGAAACAAGGCAAAAGGAATTGTAAAACCACCAAAAATGAAGAAATAGATACATTTTAGAGAAATATCTATGAAGATTTTGGGGAACATAACAAAGATGCTAATTGGATAGAAGAAGTAAAAGAAAAAATACGAAGTTTAAATGTACAAGATATGAAATGGGATTTAGTAATAGTGAGAGAGATTGAAACAAAGTTAAGAAAAGCTTCTAACTGGAAAACCCCAGGCCCAGATACAGTACCTAACTTCTGGCAAGCAAAAAGTATTAACATCTTAATATGAAGATTTAGCCATGCGTAAGAACTATTTATATGTGCACCCCAAACAGACACCAGCCTGGTTAACAAAAGGAAAAACAATACTCCTACTTAAGAGCAAACTTGTAAGCTATCCTAAAAACTATAGACCAATAACTTGCATTCTGACGACATAAAATCTATGCACTGGAATTGTCATTTAGAAGAAAATTCAATCATGGCAGTAGAACAAAAGGGTAACAAAAGAAAGCCATATGGAACAAAGGATCATTTTTGTTAAATAAAATCTTAATGGAGAACTATAAAAAGGGAAAGAATCTAAGTATGGCATGAATAGGCTACAAAAAACATTTGATGGTATCCCGCATTCATGGATTTACAAGTGCTTAAAAATGTGAAAGTTATACCTTACACTGATTGATGAAATTACAATGACAATGAAACAGTGGCAAACTCCTTTGCAGTTAAGCCATGATAATGGACAAATTATTTTTCCAGGGATAAAAATCCAAACGAATATATTCCAGGGTAACTTTCTGTCACTGCTGCTCTTTTGTCTGCCCTTAACCCATTAAGCTGTCTACTTAAAAGATTAGGTCATGGCTACAATTTGGCTCTCAGAAAATAACAAAGTGTAAAAACTTCTCATCTTTTTGTAGATGATTTAAAATTGTATATTTCATCAGATAAGGAACCGAAAGCACAACTGCGAGTGGTCAAAACTTTTTCAGATGATATAAGAATGTCATTTGGTCTTGATAAATGAGCAAAAGTAATTTTTAAAGCAGGAAGCCTGCAGCACCAAGAAAGCATCATCCTGGGACAGAAATGTAGGGTGTCCAACCATCCTGGATTTTCCAGGACAGTCTGTTTTTCAGCATTGTGTCCTGTGTCCTAGACAAGCACTGTCCAGGATGTTAAATGGCCTGGATTTGAGCAGAGCCAGATCCAGCACTAGATGACATAGGCAGTTGCCTAGGGTCCTATGACTTGGGGGCCCACTCTGGCCAGGAGTCTTATGTACTAATTAATTAAAAAAAATCTTAATACCATTGTGGTGGCATCTTCTCTTCTAAGGAGGACCATGCATGCGTTGCATGCACGCACACCACCACAAATGTAAAGTCATTCCACACTTGCATGCAGAATTTAAAATAGCCATTCCAGTAAGATAAAAAGTAAGGTAAGTGTGTGTATGTGTGTGTGTGTGTGTGTGTGTGTGTGTGTGTGTGTGTGTGTGTGTGTGTGTGTGTGTGTGTGTGTGTGTGTGTGTGTGTGTGTGTGTTTTTAATTTATACTAGCCATTCTTGCAAGATAGTGTGTGTTTGTGTGTGTGTGTGTGTGTGTGTGTGTGTGTGTGTGTGTGTGTGTGTGTGCGTGTGTGTGCGTGTGTGTGTGCGTGTGTGTGCGTGTGTGTGTGTGTGTGTGTGTGTGTGTGTGTTGTGTGTGAGTCTGTGTATTGCTGTGCTGCGTGTGAGAGAAGGTAAGTGTGTGAGTGGGTGTGTATATTTTTAAAACACCTCTCAACTGTCCATATGTAACTTCATAGAGTTGGTCTGTTTATCATAAAATTTGTGGTTTTCTGACAATTCACAGAGGATTGAAGTCACTAAATAATGAAAAACACACACACATCCTCACCTATGGTTTCTCTGAACCAGTGAAGGAAGAAACGATACCTCAGCCGCGTTCCCCATCCCCATCAGTAGTGACAGCACCACCATTAGAGAAACCATCTCTAAGTACTGGGGCATCATCACCAGCATCACAGAACTATACAAGACCCTAGGGGAGGCATATTTTGCTACAAGAGAACCAACTCTCTTAAAACACTGTTTGAGAGGCAACCAACAGACCCAGACAAAACAGACCCACCTAGCCTAGTTGGCACCCACCCCTGCGGACAGTGTGTGTGCTGTAAACACATCCGCACCACCCCCTCATGCCTACTCCCACACAGGAGTACCCCATACTCTTTCAGACATCACTACGACTGCAACAGCAGCAACGTAGTGTACCTAGCCAACTGTTACCACTGCCCAAGCTTCTATGTTGGCATGACCTCTAGAAAGCTCAGTGACAGAATTAAAGAACATATGCAAGCAATCAGGAAGCATGATGGCTCCAATGCACTAGCCATCTATCAACTACTGGACCGAAGAGAGAATCACCAAGGACACCAAGAACTCCAGGTGCACCCAATAACACAGACAAGCTACGGAGACAGAGGAGATAAGGGAGAGCCAGGGGAGTTAAATACAGTGGGCACAAACGACGGACCCAACCTGCTCAAACAACTACTAGATCAGAGAGACTCAAACCCGTTCACAGACTTCGAACATGAATGTGAGGGGAACCCAGCCCCCAACCCCAACCAAGACAGAAGCAGGCCGCCCAACGAACCAAGGATCACCGACAGCGACTGCCGGTTTTTGGCACACAAACTAGATAATCTGCTCACGAAGCACAAAAAGATCATGCTGGACAACTTTTACCTGGAAACATGCATAGCAAAAAAGATAGTCCCCAAAGGCCTGAGGATTTACAAATTCCCCAACGGTCTCAACGAAGCAGGAGACACCTACACCATGCTATGCAATATCTACAATGAAGCGGGCCTACAAGCTATTAGAGTAATTATAGACTTTAACCAGAGAAAACAAGAAGACCTACAACAACAAATCAATGGGATATACAATACCATAAGCCAACACCCCAGCTTCCGTACAGTCAAAACAGTGCTCCAGTATCTCAATAACAGGCTAGCGAAACTCACTGACCAGATCACAAAAAGGAAAAAGAAGAAGCTAGAGAGAGACTTGGGCCAGTACCAGGACAAAACAGCATACCCGCTCAACAAAACCAAGGCACGACCGACACAATACAGAGGAATAAATGAGCCGAAAACATCAACGGCTGCCCAACACGACGGCCCCCGAGATAATACAAGAAGCAGAGCAGAACAAAGGCAAGCACAACATCAGGGGCAAACGACAAGGATCAACGAGGCGCCCCACACAGCACCGAGAAGGACGGGAAACAACAACAGCGGAGAGCCGAACGGCACCCAAGATACCCACCAGACGCCCGCACCAAACGGCAGACCCAGGCCACCACAAACAACACCACAACAGGCAGCGCAAGGCCAAGGATTGCAACCAGAGCAAGCCCCCCCAGCACCCCCAAGACCTGCTAATGAGCAGCATTTTTTAGGGCAGGTCACAGACAATGCCCAGAGCTACCCGAATAAAGCAAGACCCTCCCAGAGGAACAGAGGGAGAGGCAGAGGAAAGGTCAGGGTG
Source organism: Protopterus annectens (assembly GCF_019279795.1). Classification (NCBI taxonomy): domain Eukaryota; kingdom Metazoa; phylum Chordata; order Ceratodontiformes; family Protopteridae; genus Protopterus; species Protopterus annectens. The sequence continues at coordinate 1,763,480,918 of NC_056732.1, forward strand.
ATGACTTACTACAGACTGATAACTCTGTCAACAACCAGAGCAACAAGAAACCAGCCCTATTAAACAAAGCAGATACTGCTACTGAAGCGGTCTATAACCTCTCAAAATAGCCGGTAGAAGCAGCCACAGAAGCCCTCCTAAACAAAGGGCTGAATTTCATCCCCTCACAAAGGGCCATTAAAAGCGAGGTGATTCTGGATCTCAAACTCTACTGCCAGAAATTAAACCTGCGACACATCTGCCACTCGAAAGCCAAGGCAGACAATGCAATGGAACTGGAACACGACTCCCTCAACCACATGGCAAGCCCAGAGACGGTAGGAGTTAACAGCTCAACCCTCCTAATAGCAGTGACCAGAACAACGGACGTGCACAACAATACAGGTACTGTAACAACAAACACAGCAGTGCCAAGAGCACAAAATCCCAGAGCTTTCAGTAATGGTGCAATTATTAATTACAGTCCGTTTGATACCTTAAACTTTAATGCCACAAGGGACCTGCATACAAACGATAGCATACGCATGCTTAATCAACAGCGTAACAGTAATGAGGACACAATGCAGGGTGTTCCACAAAATGCAAATGACATTGAAAGCTCAACTGTGTTTAATGACTCCCACAAATTTAATGACTCTATTGTGTATAGTAACTGTACAATCCCAAATGGCTCGCTAGAATTTAGTCACACAAATGAATGCAGAGTAAGGAATGTGCATGATACAGACAGGGGTAGACTCAACAGTTATGATGCCATAAAGGCGACAACAGCCAATGAAAATCAATCATCAGATAACTACGAAAACAGATTGTTTGAACAGTGCAGGTCTCCAACTGGAGACATCGTAGTAAACAAATATATTAGCAAAAGTACTAGCATTTGTACCCACAGTAATGCAGCCATTTTTAACTGTATTAATGAATGTACTAGCGTTCGTACTAACCGTAATGCAACCTGTTCTTACAGCATGACAGAAGCCGAAGGTACCCACAGTAGTGCAGCCATGTCTAAGAGAGTTTGTAAATGTACTAGCGTTCGTACTAACAGTAATGCAGCCTGTTCTAACAACAAGACAGATGCCGAAGGCACCAGTGGCAAAGATGTTACATCAAATGCAATTAGATCTAATATTAAAGCAAATAAAGAGAGCACAGCCAGTAATGTATCCATTGCAAATAATGAGAATATTGCCATTAATGTATGCACGCCAACTAAAGAGAGCGACAAAAAAGCTAAGGAATATGAGAAATGTATGAATCTTGCATGCTTTAGTGATAAGTCATCTATAGCAACAAGTGTAGCAATTAGTAGCAGAGGCAAGCATCAAAGCCCTGCCGGATACCACTACCCACACTCGAGCACCAGCATACTTGCGATCACAAAGGCAGCCTATGTGTCTGAACCCAACCATGGATCAGAGATGAGCTACCACGTGAGAGAGCACCCTAACAGAAGCAGCACCCTCATCAGCAGCATCAATAGGCATACTAGGGGGGACAGAATGACCGTGCCCACAACCCAGTCCCACAGATATGGACAGCCCCCGGAAGCCCTGTTCATAGCTCATTGCTCTGGTACTGAGCCCCAGGTGGCAGATCCCACAGACAGCCCATCAGTAGCTGGAAACCTCAGCCCAATGGAGCAGCCAGAGGAGACCAGGTTCAACAGAGATATACCAAGGCCCCAACCCAGCAGCCACCAACCTACACTTGACCCAATGATCAGTATTACCGTTACATCCCCCTATGTGCCCCCAGAGGCACCTGAGGACCCCACAGGCAGCCAGGAAATGCTAGATAGTGAAGACAGCTGGGTAGGGCCTAAGACACTGAAAAGGAAGAGCATCTGGAACCCAACCCTGAACCCCAGCCTTAGCACATTTTCCAAAGTGTGCGAAAATGAAATAAGGGAGCTACTAGACCAGAAGCCCAAGCATAGGTACTACAACCTTAGCAAGGATGAAGCAATAGCCCTCACCTCCCTTAAAAACAACCAAGAGGTTGTCATCAAAAAAGCAGCAAAGGGGCAGGGGTGGTTATTTTGGATAAATCAAATTCTAACAACAAAATGCTAGAGATCTTATCAGACAGCACCTGCTACTGGCCAGTCACTAAGCCTATGGTATTAAACAAGTTCAGAACCATAGACAACCAACTAGCCAAGATGTTAGCAGACAACAAAATCTCTGACATAGAATTTGAATTCATGGCAGTGGACTCCCCAACCATTGGAGTATTGTTTGGGATCCCAAAGATCCACAAAAACCAAGCAGACCCCCCCCCCCCCCGAGACACATAGTGTCCTCAAAGAGGACAAAGACAGAATACATATCAGAACTATTGGACTATTATTTCAACCCCATAGTCCAAAGTTCAGTATTCTACCTAAAAGACTCATGGTCATTCCTGCAAGAAATCCATCAATACCAGGCCCTAAATGATGTAACCAGTCTGACCCTTGTCACACTGGACATAGAAGCTCTCTACCCGAGCATCCCACACGCAGAAGGCACAGAAATGGTCAGAAGATACCTGACCACACACAGAAACTACAACCCCACCAAAGCAGACACACTCATCAGCCTGCTCAAGATAGTACTAAACAATTTCTTCGCCTTCGAAGACCAAATTTACCAGCAACTAAGAGGCGTAGCCATGGGAGCCAAAATGGCCCCCTCCTATGCAAACCTGGTATTAAGCTCATGGGAAACAGACTCCCTGACAAAACTCACAGGCTTCCAACAAGTAGCACTCTACAAGCGCTATATTGATGATATGGTGTTCCTGTGGAAGGGCTCACAAGAAGAACTGGATATGTTTCTAACAGAGATCAGAGACAACATAAAGTTCCTATCCTTCAGCATCTCAGACATAGGAAGCAAAGTGAACTTTCTAGACGTGATGCTATCCCTAGACACTAAAGAGAACAGGTTCTCGTCCACTCTCTACAGGAAACCCATTCACAGAAACAACCTCCTTGACTACAGAAGCCAGCACCCAGGCTTCATGAAAAGGAACATCATCAAGGGCCAATTTGTCTGGCTCAGCCGTCTAGTCAGCAGCGATCAGGAGTTCACACTCCAATGCAAGTTACTGACACAACTATTCACGGACAAAAATTACCCCCCTCAGCTCATCAGCAAAGCTGCCACAGAGGTCACAGAGAATAGACACACCCGGCACAAGCCCATCCTCACCTATGGTTTCTCTGAACCAGTGAAGGAAGAAACGATACCTCAGCCGCGTTCCCCATCCCCATCAGTAGTGACAGCACCACCATTAGAGATACCATCTCTAAGTACTGGGGCATCATCACCAGCAACACAGAACTATACAAGACCCTAGGGGAGGCACCTATATTTTGCTACAAGAGAACCAACTCTCTTAAAACACTGTTTGAGAGGCAACCAACAGACCCAGACAAAACAGGCCCACCTAGCCTAGTTGGCACCCACCCCTGCGGACAGTGTGTGTGCTGTAAACACATCCGCACCACCCCCTCATGCCTACTCCCACAGAGGAGTACCCCATACTCTTTCAGACATCACTACAACTGCAACAGCAGCAACGTAGTGTACCTAGCCAACTGTCACCACCGCCCAAGCTTCTATGTCGGCATGACCTCTAGAAAGCTCAGTGACAGAATTAAAGAACATATGCAAGCAATCAGGAAGCATGATGGCTCCAATGCACTAGCCAGGCATACCCTCACCTGCAGCACACCCCCAGCCATCAAATTCCTAGTGCTAGAAGAAGTACACACGTTCACAAAAACTTCCAACACCTTCCTGGAAGTACAAGAACTAAAATGGCAGGTAGAACTCAGGGCAGACATCCCCCCTGGCCTAAATGGAAATTTAAATATCAAAAGCCTTCTTAAATGGCTCAGATAAAATTCACACAAGGGTTACCAACCCCCACAGATCACATACACATCTTCTTAAATGGCTCAGCTAAATTCACACAAGGGTTACCAACCCCCCAAATCACATACATATCTCCTCCTTTACATGGCTACATGATTAGCTTGTCTCCTCCTCTTTTTAACTGTGCTATAAATACTGCAAGTAAAACTTTGAAAAGTAGATTTCTGAAGAAGTTCATATTGCTCAATAAAAGCAATGAAAGCGCTTAAATCTACTTTCCGTGTCAGCGTTTTCTTTGCTCCAGACAGGCCACCCAGGCCTCACCACAAAATATATATATATGTGTGTGTGTGTGTGTGTGTGTGTGTGTGTGTGTGTGTGTGTGTGTGTGTGTGTGTATATATATATATGTATATATATATATGTATATATGTTATATATATATATATATATATGTATATATATATATATGTATATATATAGATATATATATATATATATATATAGATATATAGATCTTGGCCTTATTTCCTCCACAAGTGCTTTTGTTTGTTGAAGTATATATATATATATGTATATATATATATATATATATATATATATATATATATATATATATATATATATATATATAGATATATATATACACACACACACACACACACACACACACACACACACACACACACACACACACACACAAATATTTCAAGCATGGGCATTAATGCCCTTCTAGTTTACCAATATACCAAAACTCTTGATCTCATAATAAGTGCCCAGGCTATTCTTAAAAATATCTAAACTAGTACTTGCTTTAATGTAATTAACTAGTCTGTCCCATGCATCTGCTACTCTTTCAGAGAACCAATTACTACACTTCTCATTCCTATAAAATTTTTTACATAGGTTGTCTGATGATTCTGTAGTACTTTTTGATAACCCCAAACATTCTCAGAGGTAGTTCTCTCTAAATTCCCTATATGCTTGAATAATATCTCCTCTTAGATATCTGTAAGAGACACTGTACAAGTTCAGATATTTTAGTCTTTCATAATAACTTAAATTTTCACATCCATGGATGCCCCTGGTATATTTCTGCTGTACCCTTTTCAGTTTACTCATGCTTGTTTTCTTATAGGGTTTCCATATTGTTATTCCATACTCAAGGTTGTGTCTAATGTAAATAACAAACAATGACTTAATTATTTTTGATTTCTTAGACTTTACAAATCTTTTTATACAACCTATACTTCTATAACTATCATTAACCAATTGGTTGACATGATTAGAAAAACTCATAGCTGACTCTACACATATACCCAGGTCCTTAAATGAGTCTACAGTTTCAATCACTGTGTGCTGTATTAAATATTCACCTTCAATTTATGTCTCCCAAATCTCATATGCTTAGTTTTTGATGTATTAATCAGCATATTATTCTCCTGTGTCCAAATGGTTAATTTAGTCAAGTAATTTTGCAGACATGCATTATCTGTAATGCATGTAATCAGCTAACAAAATTTCAGGTTGTCTGCATATAGACTGTAGAACACCTCAAATGAAAACATTAGGTCTGAAAGATACAATCTAAACAAGTAAGGGCCCAGGATAGAGCCCTTTGAGATGCCCTGACTGTAACCAAGGATTTCACCTGTCCAGTTGCTGTATGATACTTGCCTTATCCTATTGCCATGCAGCTATCCACCTTATCAAGAGTACATTAATACCTAGTTGTTCTAATTTATTGATCAGTATTTTGTATATGACCCTGTCGAATGCTGAAGTTAAATCTATATAAATCACATCACAGCACAATTTATTCATTCATAGCTGTTATTATATTGTTATAGAACATCATGTTACAGGTGGTAATAGATCTGTTTTCAACATATGCATGCTGATATATGGTTTCAAGCCCCAATGTATCCAGTTCTTGCAATAATGTATCCAATATTACCTTTTCCATTATTTTCCACAACATGAAAGCATTCATAAGGGTCTATATGCCTCTGGGTTTGTCCTACTCCCATTTCCCTTAAAGACAGGCTTAATAAGCCTATATATGAGTTTGACTCATACCTCTCAACTGTCCTGATTTTCACAGAATGTCCAGATTTTTGGATCATATTTTTAGTCTGTTCCTCATAAAATTTGTGTTTTTCTGGTAAATCACTGTGATTATTAGAGGATTGAAGTCACTAAATAATGACATACATTTGAGTTACAGAATTCAAATCCTTCAGAAAATATATGTTAAAACAATCCCCGTTCATCATCATCATCATCATCATCATCTTCTTTCGGATGTTCCCATTATGGGTCGCCACAGCAGATCACCTGTTTCCATTTCTTCCTGTCCTCTGCATCATGCTCTTTCACACCAACTGCCTGCATGTCCTCTCTCACCACATCCATAAACCTTATCTTAGGCCTTCCTCTTTTCCTCTTACCTGGCAGCTCCATCCTTAGCATCCTTTCCCAATATACCCAGCATCCCTCCTCAGCACATGTCCAAACCAACACAATCTCGCCTCTCTTGCTTTGTCTCCAAACTGTCCAACCTGAGCTGAGAATTAATCTGATCAAATAATCGTGCAGTATGGCTGTATTTATTGCATGTGTGTTCTACTCTGACACCAGTCAACTGTAAAATGGAAATGAATAAAGACTGCAGAAATAATAGTCTGATAGATGTAGTCCAATACTCCCAGTAAGGTTCAGGCCAGTGTTCTGGCCAGTTTGTTTCAGATAATGCTGTACATACCACCCACTTGAAGAACATGGTGTTTGGGTAAGGTAGCTGATGTTATGGCCAGATATGCATGCGTATAAATGCCAGATAAGCTACATTATCAATAAAAGTTTAAAGCAGGATTGTGCATTCAGAAGTAATCTGTTCAAATAAATGTGCAGTATGGCTGTATTCACTGGACGTGTGTTCTAATCTGACACCAGTCAACTCTAAAATAGAAATGAATAAAGACTGCAGAAATAATTGTCTGATAAATGTAGTGTAATACCCCCATTAAGGTTCAAGCCTGTGTAATGGCCATTTGTAGTCAAATAATGCTGTTTATTCCTCCCACTCTAGGAACAAGGTATATGGGTAAGGTAGCTCATGTTCTGGGCAGATATCCGTGTGTATAAGTGCCAGATTTTCAGGAGCAATATCAATAAAGTGTAAAGCAAGATTGTGTCTTGCTAAATACTCTTTTCCATTAAGTGTGAAGTATACCTGCATACACTGTCATGTCTTTTCTAATCTGGTATCAGTCAAATGTTAAATGTAGTGCACATGTTTCCTGGAGTCACAGCTTGTGGGTTCTAATCCCATGGCAGCTAAGTATCAATAGCTGTATAGCCTAATTAGTCTACATGAACATACCTCTCAACTCTCATGATTTTTCAGATTGTAATGACTGATTCCCCATATGTCTGGTCCTTGATTAGCAGAAAAATGACATTACTTGGAATGCAATTTATTGGCAAATAATTTCCAGGCAATCTACCTACTTTGCCTCCTGGCCGTGACACTTGGGGTCCAGCACTTCTGAATTGCAGCCAGGTGGTTACCCCTCTACTGCTCCTGCACTACCTGTGGTGTTAGGTAGTTCCACCACACAGGCTGGGGCTGGACCCTCCTCTGGGAGTAGAGGTGGAGGGGAGAATTTGTCACCCATGAAGAACTGCCATGTTTGGTGTGCAGACAGGTTCGTAGAACTGTCTGTGGACAACTGTGCTGGATAGAGGTCATGCTCACCATCCTGCTGGGGCAGCCTCACCCCGGATGCCAGTCTCCACCACTGCCACCACAGGGGCAATGAAGAAGTAGTGCTGCAGTCCTATGGGTGAGGACTTGAGTCACACTGCTACCTTGTGGATGCTCATGGGACTGGGATTCCAGAGCAGCCTCTCTGTCCAAGGTGTTCACCTCGTCTTGTGTCACACACCAACCATGTCTGCTGTCTTGTCTGTCTTGTCTGTTTGCAAAAGCTTCCTCACCTTCCCAACTTCCCTCCCCCACCCATACCTGTGTCACTTCCCCAACATTCCACTCTCACCTTAAAAAAATGGGCACCTGTCCTAAAAACAATATTGTCCCACAGATAGCTTTCCATTTCACACATGTGTCCACTGGACACACCTAATTTGGTCCAACTGGCTTGCCAATGCAGTTAGGTTGTCGTGACTCCTCTCTAGGGGTCACGGTCCAAATTCAGCTAAAAAATCTGTCACAGTGCACAGTTGATGCTGATGAAGAAATGGATAGCTATGGTTCTTTGCACCCATCCTGCCCATCCCTACCTGCCTTTCACTATGTCCCCCCACTTGCACCCCTTTTCACCACTGTCCTATCTCACCATTTTTCTTTTCTTTAATGATTTTTTGCTCGATAAGGACCAGCGAGCCTCATCACTTAGCTATGCTAAATAGCACTTCAATGATATAAATTTTTGTAACAATATTAATCAGGTTCAAAATGCACACCTACACCCTATTTCAGAGCCGGGACCATCACACCTGCAGTATGTTTGCACACTGTGGAATATAAGATAAGTAATCAAGCAGAGAATACTGTCAGCCATTTTGTTATTACTGTATCTATACATAGTATACTCCCATGTATGTGATTGTGACATGTGTTCCCATTTTGTTGTCTTTCAGGAAAAATGTATGCAAGACACTGGGGTCTTTTTATGGATGCTGAGAATGATATCATCCTGGAAGGCCTGCTTCAACACCATGAACTCCTGCTGTCCTGGGGGAGGCAAAGCTAGGAACAGTGGGCAGCACTGTGGGATGACCTGGTCCGTGATGTTAATGCCATTGGTCCCTATGCTCTAGGGACATATAAGCACGTGCGACATCATGTGACAAACATGATAAATGCCACACGCAGAAGAGCAGCAGATATGGCCAGGGTTCAAGGTTTCACCAGTGGAGGGCCTAAATAACCACTGTCAGACACTGAGGAATTCCTAGCAAACCTAGGAACACATGACAGCTACCAGGCAGCCATCATGCTGTATGTCATGGATGTGGGTACCACAGTTTTCACATCAGAGGAGCATCCAGGTAGTTTGATCAGCACTGGAATACTATAGCATTTAGTGTGGCAGGGTGTATATAGTATTATGTGGGTGTCAGGTGTTTGTTTTTTGGGTGGGAGGAGTTTAACTCAGTTTGAATCTCATACTCAGATTTTGACCAACGTAACACCTAACATAGCAGCTACTGTGAATGTGAGATATATAGCTGTGTTATCTTGTTGTTGTGCAACAGGTACTGGTGTTTACATTACCTCTCCCTCAACTTTTCACAGCACCATCAGGAATTGGACACAGCCATGATCCTGCTCCTGCACCTGGTAAGCACAACACTGTTTTGTTAGAGATGTAGATTAGTGCAATGTATTCCCTAAAGTGTTATCCCAGGCCTTCTGGCTGGATTGATGTTCTTTCAGCATGACTGCCAATTGTAGATATTTTCTAACTATACATTTTAGAGTCATACCTATTCCCTGCAGATGTGACCACACTAACAGATTGCCATATGTGTCAACTGTGCAGAGTCTTCACAAATGTCAACAATGTACCTTGTTGTTGCTGATGAGCTTGTTTAAAGTGCTTTTATTTACAAGTAACTACAGATGTTTGTTGGAAAATAATATCCTCATGTTCTACTATATGAGATTGAGAATTAAGCACGTCTGTATTAGTGACAGCAGTTTATACAGCTTAATATATATTGCAACATAGTACTGCAGAGCATAATAGTGCCAGTATTAATGTACTGCTTTTCCCCTTTTTGTCACAGGTGACCAGGGGGGGTTAGTCTCTGTCCCCTTCACAACCTGATGTCAGTGTCTCTTCAGACTCTAATGATGATGGTGGCCAAAGTGAGGAACAGGTGGGGGTTGCAAGGGATGAAGCTGTTCCAGAGGTTTGCATCCCTCTTCTAACCTCAATATCACCGTACACAGTCAGTATGCCTACACATAGCCAGTCCCTGGAGGACACATATATTGGACCGTCAGAGGCTGGGGACATTGAAAAGGAAAGTGTGGCAACTATAACTGCAGTGACTGTTGATACTGGCCATAGCCAAACAGCTGGTGAGGTTCAACACAGGCAGATTGATAGGGGTGCTCGTGGGAGGCTGCTGTCCTTACACCACCTGTGGCAGGTTTCTCATCATGGGTCACTCTGCGTATGTTTCAGGCCATCATGGGGGCATAGGCACATTCCAAAAGGAACTCCAGATGAATGCTCATGGTTATGGATGCAGCACAGTCTGACATCCATGACTGCCTCCACTGCATTGCTGATACCCTTGATCGGTTCACTGATGCAGTAGAAAGATGTTAGTCTGAGACAGATCACAGACTATCCATCCTGGAATGCTCATTGTCTGTGATAGAATATCTGGTTAGAGTTGAGTGCCAGACTTGTGAATGTATGTCAATAACTACAACTGCTGAGAATTCACATGGTCATGCACAATCGCACACCCATAGTGGTGGTACATCCAGCACTCCAGAGGGGAGTGTGCTGTCTGCACCAAGACATGGAAGGGCATGGGCTTGTGGCCCTGGGCATTCACATGGAGGACATGGTCCCAGCAGACAGCAGTTGCCATCAGGTACTATCATGGCTTCTGACCTTGGGCATGGAGTTGCCCGTGCTTGGGGTGGAGGCAGTGAACTGTCAACTCTATCATGCACATTTCAAAAATGTCCAACATACACACATATACGGATAGCACTGTGCCTGATTGTGTTCACGCATACATTCACACACCACTTCCACAATCAGGTCAGCTACAGACAAACACGGCACATTTCCATGGTTCATCTTGCCTGCTTCCCTTCCTGACTCACATGCATGCTTTCAACTTATTGGGTCAGCCTAGGCCTCCTGCACCCCACACAACACTCTGTGGAAGTGATGATACCTGTGCCACATTCCAGTCATCCTCATCATCAATGTAGGGAAATGAAGCTATGTGTTTGATGCTCAGGATGACTATATAAATTACTATATATTTGTGTAATCTATTGTTGCCGCTGACATGCCACTTGTACTGTTCATGGACACTTACTGTATGCTTACATTTGTAATGATTAAGCCACATCATTTTGTGTATCTTATGTTGTATGTTATTGTAATGACATGGAGTTGTTTATGTTTTAGTTTTTGTATTCTGTGGAAGACACCTATGGATACACAGCAACAATAAACCTATAAACATCACAGCACAGGAAGGAATGTCAGCATAGAAGAAATATGTCTTCAGAAAGGTACTGTAGATGCATGGCTCCATAGATTCATATTTGTATAACAGGCTAACAAGGACAATGGCTTCATTCAGCCTAATCATGCATCCCTAATCTCTCAAAAGGTCTGATACCCTTGATAAGTGTCAGCATAGTGTCAGGAGCTAACACATCCACAACCTGTGGCAATGGAGATGAACCATATACAATTTTTCTTGTGTCTATTTCAGACATTTGTCCTACACCAATTATGATTGCCTAGTCCCACATCCCATTGTGTAATTTACACATGATATGCCTTACAGCAGAAGTGTGCTTCACCTAAAATGGGGGCACACCCTCCTCAGCTAAAACAATCACATAATATTGCTGTGACACCAGGTAGAAACAGTATGTGATAAAATTAGACTCCCCACAAAGGACAACCACAACATGCAGTGTAACCTCAGAGGAAAGGCTCAGATTTTTGGTGAACTCATACTTAATGATACCACATATGAGTCTGTACTCATAGCTAACCTGTTGTCCCACAGTTTCTGAATCAACTTCACTCCCCTGTTCTGACCACATGTGCCACATAATATCCCTACAACCTGTCCCATCCCTTCTATATTTATAGAGCTGGTCATAACTGGCCTATCTATGGAGGATACACAGCATCTATTGGACATGTTAACATCCCAGGCTATGTCCTACATGGGATCTAACATGAATTACTAACACCATTGGGAACTCTTTGTAATCATAATGTAACCATTGCCAGCATCCCAGTTGACTGGACATCAGCAACTGTTATCCCCTTGCACAGAAGTGGTATATCCACCAACCAGCGTAACTATAGACCTATTTGCCTGAGTAGCCATATCTGTAAGCCCATGGGGCAAATCATCATGGAGCTGATCAGCAAAGATATATAAAATCTACAAACAGTTGATCGTACACAGTTTGGGTTTCTGAAAGGAAGATCATAGGTTCATATTTTCATAAGTGTGTACTAGGTTAATGGTTCTGAAGCCTTTACAAGCCTAGCCCATAGATGTGCCCTGGCATCATGCTTCCTGACATTAGTTCCCAGTGCCTCTATCAAGTAGAGCCACTGGAGTGACCCCGGGGTGAACTTTCTATTTCCCATCCACTCATCAAGATCATGGCTGTTAACCTGGTGAACATGTCTGGGACAGTCACCAAGGACCTGGATGAGGGAACATCAGGGCATACAACCCCCCTGGACTTAGCCAAGCTATGTGACTGTATCCCCCACTCAGCCATCAGTGACAAAATCACCCAATTAGGCATCAACAGTAATATCATTATAGAGGTCAATAAGTGGCTCATGGATGGTACACATACTAAAAATAGGGGAATCCACCTCCAGTAGCTGATCTTTAACCAGCAGTCTTCAACAGGGCTCAGTCCTGGGTTTTCTACTGCTTGGAATCCATTTAAATACAGTACAAGCAAAAACTGAATGTCTGTGGCTGACAGTGTTGGCTGGCGCCTGTAAACTGTGAGTGGTCATAGAATCTGCGAGTTATGTTAATATCCTGTAAATGGTTCATCTCGTAGGCCCATGCTTACACTTATCAAGGATATCAGAACTTATCAGAGATTTGGGATGCATGACTAGGTTTAAAAAGGCCCTTGTGGTTGTTAGCCTAGTAAACATCTATAAACCTATAAATCTATGAATCCTACAAGAGGGAATTGATGAGAAAATGCCTGTAGACATACTAATGGCCAGAAACTCCATGCAGATATATATGTAGTATCATTTCCATTGGTAGCACCAATGTTCCTGGTGAGCAGCACATCAGTAGCAACACCTGATGTACATACTCACGGGTGACAGACCTGGCACACAGGCCTGGCCATGCAGGTTTACACCTAATATTCCTTAGATCACCATGTCTCCTTAGTGGTAAGAAGAGAAACATATGTCATAACTGAGGGCACTGTCACCTGAAATTTAATGTACTCATAACCTCCATGTACTCTTCCCTCAGCATTCCAATATTTGAGTGCAATGGCCATTTTGTAATACGCCTTTCCAACCACTACTGGCAATTGCACACAACACAAAGGTCCCTCACAAGGGAACTTCACATCTTCAGTATGTGTCTAATGCAGATCATCTGAAATCACTGTCATTGTAGCCTGTGGCATATAGACTACTCAGAGGTGATCTATGCCTTGCATATGGGGCAATATGTGACCCTGCTTGACTGGGAATGCTGCATATCTGTAGGTGGCATGGTACACAGATTACTCACTGTAAAGATATTAAACTGGTATGTGACATTAGTAATGCATGCTGGTGGGATAGATCTATCTCTAGCAGACTTCAACACATACCTTTTAAACAGAATGCTGCCTAATGGCAAGCAGAGCACCTCACCGAGCCTCCTCAGATGCCATCTGTATGACTGGTTGGTGACTGTCACTTCACCACAGAGCTTCTGCCTGTGTCCCTTGTTGACAGGGGCAATATGTGTTGATAATGTAAATAAGGGTAAGAACTAGAGTAGGATTTTAAGGGATCTAGGACCATTAAGCTACTAAAATTCAAAGATCCTATGATTCCATAAGCTGAAGTGAAATGCTTTAACAACCACACACACAAACCTGGTTACATTGAGGATAGCACCACTTCAAATTAATGTTTGCAGGACAATGCATGCAAACACACACACACACACACTCCAAGTTGGCAGCAAGCAGATTAGAACACCTAACTATGTAATTGTACACACTACACATCACAGTACTTAACACATGCACCACACCTCAAGGCTGCTATTGCTATCTCTTTAAGACATCTTATGCTTGATGACATCAGCAGGCCTTGTTGTGGTCAGGCATTTGGAGGACCACATCACATACTATAATCAAACTACTGCAAAACCCTACCTCTTCTAAGTAATTGAGGTGATCATATTTATGTCATTCAGAGATATACACATACAGAGTTTGTTGCAGTGAGATTAAACCTCTACCTTCCAAGTCTTAAACACTGTAGATCATAGTAAATATTGCATGAGCCACAGCTTAAGTCTGACATTGGAATGGCTGTTGGTAGTCTTGAGGTATATGACATCAGCAGTCCTTGTAGAAAAGGACAGATTGGAGGCTGGCATCAATGTACAGGGCCAAAAAGTATAGCACCATTGCAGTTTGTTAATCAATGAGGGATTCTTAGTTGTTTTGAAGGGAGATACACACACACACACACACACACACACACACACACACACACACACACACACACACACACGCACACACGCACGCACGCACACACACACACACACACACACACACACACACACACACACACGCACACATGGTGGTCTAGAGTGAAATTAGACCCCCTACCTATCTAGTCTTATACACTATGGATCACAGTACTTACTGCACATGCCACAACTGATATCTGCTGTAGACATCACTGCAGGCAAATTACTTGTGGATTACATAAACTAGGCTTGTGTTGAACAGCATCTGTGGCCTGCAGACTGATATTGCTTCTTACTGTTATCTGCCTCTAGTAGCCTAGCAGTCAGATAACTATTTACCCTAGCTATGTGGCAGTTGCCATTTTGGATCTATGTTGCTGTTTGCATTTGGATGGGCAAGCCTGTAAGCAGGTACAATGTACCCTGTCAATGCATGCATAGACAAAATTATACATTGCACCACATGTTCACCTGTTGGTGTATGTGTGGTGACATCCAGCAGGCACAGAGGTCTGTAGGTAAGTAAGTGCATTATCTACTGCTGAGCACTTACTTTGGATACTTTGAGCAACATTATATATGTGTCATAGTGCAGCTTTACTCACATTATCAGGGTATGTAGGACAATACAGACATCCACACACATAGTTATGTATATAACAGTGATATATATATATATATATATATATATATATATATATATATATATATATATATATATATGTATATATATATATATATATATATATATATATATATATATATATATATATATATATATAGCATATTTCTTCGTAAATAAGACCTAACCAGAGAATAAGGCCTAGCATGGTTTTCCAGAGTGGTCATGATATAAGCCCGACCCCAAAAATAAGCCCCAGTTAAGATTGTCAACAGCACACGGCGGACATGTTGAATTATAAAATAATATTATTGACACCTGTTGACTGAGGTTATCATACTCTGCTTGCCATTTTTGGACCATTCGGACACCCGACTTTTTCTCGTTGCAGAAAGCCATAAGATTCTTTCCCTGGGAGTCCTCCATGATTCTTACTGTAACCCTAATCATCACTCTCACTTGCCGGTTGAGATCTTTGGCCCATAAACACTGGCAAGTGCACTTTCATTGGTCAAAGTATAGACAACGTGCGTAAAGCACGCAAGCTTGATAACAAATGACTGCAGTTGTGTCTTCTTAAACATTGCCATTTTGTGTTGCCACTCCAGTCTCGTAAGTCTTCAATTAACTGCCCCCCAGACAAGATGAATGCAAAAAGAAAGAGCTATTCCATCGAGTACAATAAAGGAATCATGGAGGATTCCTGGGGAAAGAATCTGATGCCTTTCTGCAAAGAGAAGAAGTTAGATCTCTGAATGGTCCGAAAATGGCATGCAGCGTATGATACCCTCAGTCAAGAGGTAGACAAGGGAAATGCTAAGAAGTGTAAGTGAGGATCAGGTTGGCAACCATTATTTCCTGAGCTGGAAGACATCATCTGTGAATGGATTGCTGACAGGAGAGCAAAGGCTTTGGTTGTGCGCAGGGCTGATATTCAAGCATTTGCCCTTGCAATGGCACCACAGATAAAAATATCTCCAGAAAAAGTCAAAGCATCACACCATTGACTGGATGGCTTCCTTCAGTGATATGAACTGTCTCTAAGAAGATCAACAACACTGTTCAAGCTGGACGATACTGAAGTTATTAAACGTGTACTTGCATTCAATTCCTTTGTTGATGGTATTAACTTTTCTAAATACCAACTCTCCAACATGATTGCTATGGATGAAACTGCAGTGTTTATGGGCCAAGGATCTCAAACAAAAATTGATCAGAGGGGTGCCTCATCAATCTACATTCCCACCACTGGTTACAAGAGTGCACATGTTACCTGTATTTTGGCAATTCATTTAGATGGAAAGAAAACCTCACCTCTAATCAATAGTAAGGGTAAGAAAGATAAGACTGAACACGTTTCAGGCATTTATATTCTTGAAAAAGAAAAAGCCTGGTGCACACAAGCAGTTATAGGGAAGTGGGTTGATGTAATGGTGCCACTAGTTTTGCGTGGTCGAGAAAGAGGTCTGCTAGTCTGGGATTCAGCCAGTACTCACCGTGCTAAAGACATGAAAAAATTCCTTGCACGGAGAAGAATACATCAAATAATGATTCCTTCAGGAATGACTGCCTACCTCCAGACTCTTGATATTGCAATATACAAGCCAATCAAGGAACATTTGCACATGGAACTCAATGACTACATTAAAAATAGAATAGAGAGAAATCAGCATGGAAACTTTGTGAAGCCTAGCCTGCAAGAGGTCGTGACTTGGGTGAAAAATTCATGGAATAAAATCACTGACATCTGCATTGCCAATGCACTACGAGCAGGCTACTTGGACAAGCAGTGCTCATTTAAGGAGAGCTGTATTGCTAGGCATGACAGATTGGGGCCAATGATTCTACAGGAACTGGAGTCGCAAGAAATTCAGGCTGGAATTTGGGGATTGGAGACTTATGACAATGTTCCAGAAGAAGATAACTTCCTGATTTAAAAGCATTTGCACTTGCTTCTTTCCTGTAACTAGTCTAGTCCAGATAGAGATTCTTAGTTTTATCACTTGAATTTGCTTATTTGTGCTCAGCACTTGTTCAGAACTTGTTGTAAGCATTAAATAAGCTACAAATTACTACAGCACTCAATCTTCCTCATTACCTAGAGGAAAATAGTTTTTGTACTTACTTTCCTCACTTGCTTAGAGAACAACAGCTCTTGTACTCACTTTCCTCACTTATCAAGAGGAAAATAGTTTTTTTTATTCAGGCATGTCCAAGGGCCAGTTCCCAGTGTTCTCTCCTGTCTATCTGATGAATCTGTGCATCTTAGGGCAATGTAGTAATTGTCTCATGTACACAGACAACTCTCTCCTCCTACCACACAACACTACAACCTGTGAGAGATGCACTTATCTAACCAAACTGGAGGTAAAGCTCCCTCCAACCAAGACTAAACCTGACAGTCAAGAGGAGAAGGTAAACACTTGCACCACACCACACTCATCACATAGTCCCACTAAATCTACACCATAAAAATCCATACACAGAAACACAAAAACATTCATGGAGGCTCTCAACAGTAATCTGCTCGAGCAACAGAGACCTCCAAAGCAGAAATGCAAGCAACTTCCACCACCAACACAACCTAAATGACACATAGCCCACAGACTCAGTATGCCACTCAACCACCTCCCATAAGGCAAAACAACGTACCCAACACATTATTCATAGGTAACTCTATAGTCAGGCACACTGATGTCCCACTCACCAGGCTAAACAAGCAGAAGGTTACTGTCAGCTGCCTGTCTGGTGCCAGGATCTGCCACATAACCCACGCACTCAGGTCACTCCACAACACTTACAAATATAACTCTGTCATTGTCCATGTTGGTGTGAACGACCTGAGATGTACCTCCCTGGACTACATGAAAAGAGACATGGAAGACCTCTCTGATTTTGCAGCCCAGGCAGATATGAACCTAGCCCTGAGTAGCATCCTGCCATCACCCAGAATGATACCGAAGTACAAGGACAAAATGATTGACTTTAAAAATTGGCTAAGCTTCTGGTGTCATTCTAAGGGGATCCAGTACCTGTCTGCTTGGGATGACATGGTCGACAGATCACGATGCTTTGCCACAGATTGCCTGCACCTGTCACCCTTGGGATTCCGAATACTGGCTAAGGCTCTTGCCGCCCCTATAGTGCCTTTTTTAGGCAAGTTCAAATAACAAATTCACCACCATAACAGGAACAGGCAAGCAAAAACTGAGGGTAATGCCACTCAATGCTAGAAGTCTAAATCTCAAAATGCACTCACTTGAAGCACTCTTTAAAATGGAGAGCATCGATATCTGTGCAGTGACTGAGACCTGGTTCAAGGGTCCAGAGAGCAGCCCTGCACTACCAGGCTATAACTCATACCACACTTTTCGGCCATGTAACCTGGACCGGAATTCTAAAGTGGAGGTGTGTCCATACTCATTAAGGATATCCACACCTTCAGGCTAGTTGCTCAGCATAATCCATCCAAGGTTATCCAAGTGCAACTAACTCTGGGAAAACTGCAATCCAAATTGTAGCTTGCTACAGATCCCCCACCATGCCTCAGGATTCCCACTCCTCTTTTCTTGCTATACTGGAAAATATTAGGGTTCAACCAAATACCTTAATAATTGGTGATTTCAACTATCCCACAATTAACTGGGAAAACTACTCATGTACCAACTCCTTCACTCAACACTTTCTGGAATTCATAAATTCCAATGCCCTGGAGTAAGTTATCCACACCCTCACCAGGGGCAACAGTATCCTAGACCTAGTCATTGCCAACATGTGTGACTGGTGTTCCACACCTGAAATATACTCAGCATCTGTTTCTTGATGTATTGGAAAATATTAGGGTTCGCCCAAACTCCCTAATAATGGGCGACTTCAACTGCCCCATCATTAACTGGGAAAACTACTCGAGTACCAACTCCTTAGCTCAATGCTTTCTGGAATTCATAAACTCCAATGCCCTGGATCAACTTATCCACACCGCCACCAGGGGCAACAATATCATAGACCTAGTCATTACCAACATGAGTGACCAGTGTTCCACACCTGAAGTCAACTCCTCGTTGGTCCGATCCGACCATAAGCTAAGCACCCTTGATATCCACATCCTGCCCCACCCCTCATTAAGGAAACCATGGTAAAAAATTTCTCCAAAGCCAACTTCATGCTTCTTATGACAGAAGTGGTGAACTTCATGACACCCATGCAGATGGACAATAGAGTTACAACTGCTGAATCCTGCACAAATGCACTCTGTAAGCACTTACATGAGTGCATGGATTGTGCTATCCCAAACAGAACCAATATGCTATCCTCCAAAAAAAGGAAGGCAATCTGCTGGTCCCCTGCCATAGACAAACTGTACAACAGAAGGAAGAAACTGTTGCAAAAGAAAGTAAAATCCCATGAGTGGAGGAGCTCCCTGCTCAGCCTCAGTAAGAAGCTGAGATCCCTTATAAGATCCTCCAAAGCTAGCTACAAAAACAAAATCGCCACTAATTTTAAGGACAACCACAAAGCATTCTATAGCTATGTCAAGAATCTTGATGGCAACACCCAGACCTGCTCTGAGTTACAGCACAAAGGCACGACAATTACAGAACCAACTGATATTGCCAACATTCTGGCAGATAGGTTCAGTGCTAACTTTAACCCCCCTCACCCCCTAAAGGGCCCATATCTATACAGGAAGAATGCAGAGTCCCTGTAATCACAACTATGCAGGTAAAAGCTGCACTCTCTAAAGCCAAAAACATAGCATCCATGGGACCGGACAACATCCAAGGCTGCATTTTACATGAACTTCAGAATAAACTGGCTCCCCACTTAAGCACCATATTCAATAATAGCCTCACATCAGGTTTTGTGCCCACTGAATGGCGCACAGCCACAATTATCCCACTCCACAAAGGGGGAGCCACCACTGATCCTAGGAACTATCGACCTATTAGCCTGACGAGCCTGGTGTGCAAGGCCATGGAATGTATCATCATGGAACTCATCAACAAAGACATTGGTAACCTCCAAACTCTGGATCCCACTCAGTTCAGTTTGTGAAAGGCATATCATGTCTCCTGAACCTGATCGACTTCTTTGAGGCATTCACCAAAGCCGTAGATGAGGGTAAGGTGGTTCACACAGCCTATCTTGACCTCGCCAAAGCTTTCAACACCATCCCCCATTCTGGAATTATAGCTAAACTCACTAAACTAGGTATAAATCCCTACATCACAAGATGGGTTGCCAACTGGCTCACTGACAGAAACCACACTGTAAAAGTTGCAGACTCCAAATATGACCTCAAAACAGTGACAAGTGGAGTACCACAGGGTTCCGTTATGGGACCTCTCCTGTTTGGTATATACTTCTCTGAAGTACAGGCTAACACAGAAGGCCTCTGGCTAACAAAGTTCGCAGATGACCGCAAACTAGAAGCCATAGTCAAGTCCCCAAATGATGTGGACATCCTACAGAAGGGCCTCGCTGAGACAGATACCTGGTGTCAGAGCCATGGCCTCAAGCTCAATGCCAAAAAGTGCAGTGTCATCCTCTTTGGTAAAAACTCTGTACCCATGAACTACCACATAGGTAGCAATCTACTTAACACTGAATGTGTGATAAGACACCTTGGGACCCAGGTGGATAGTAGTCTCTCCTTTGATGGTCACATCACCACAGCAGTCAGGAAGTCCTTCTACATCGCACACCTCATCATAAAAGGGTTTTCATCCAGGTCAAAAGAGGTAATTGTTCCCCTCTACTCGACACTCATTAGACCCATTATAGAGTACAATGCCCCTTTTGCAATGTACCTCACAAGACATCTGCAGCAGCTGAAAAGGCCACAGAATTACCTCACAAATAGGATTACTGGCCTCAAACAAATGCCCTCCACTGACTGCCTCAAAAAACTCCAGCTTTACTCCATAGCATATCGCCTACTCCAAGGTGATCTCTACCTAACATATAAAACTATGTCAAACCCAGAGCTGTTGGACATACTACACTTAAAGAAATCCCAATCCCTCCGAGCTACATACTCTAGGGACATAAACTTTGTCACCACAATAAACAGGACATGATGGAGGGATAGATTCCTGTCCCAGAGACTTCCCATACTCTGAAACAGGCTACCCATCTATGTCAAGCAAAGTTCTTCATTAGCATTCTTCAACAAAAATCTTGATGAATGGATGGGAAATAGGAAATACACCCCGGGGATTACTTCTTTGGCTCTGCTCGACAGTGGCACAGGAAAATAACTTTCTTGGGTGGCGTAAGCCAGAGAACCTTGTTGGCTAGGCTTATGTAGGCCCTTGGGCCAATAGCCTAGTACCTACCTATGAACCTATGAACCTATAAGTCAACTCCTCATTGTTCCAATAAGATAATCACCCTAGAGATCCACATCCCACCCCCACCCCACCCCACCCCCCATTAACGAAACCACAGTAAAACATTTCTTCAAAGCCAACTTCATGCTTCTTAAGACAGAAGTGGCGAACTTCATGACACCCTTGCAGACGGACAATACAGTTACAACTGCTGAATCCTACACAAATACACTCTATAAGCACTTACATGAGAACATGGATCATGCTATCCCAAACAAAACCAAGACACTATCCTCCAAAAAAAGGAAGCCAATCTGGTGGTCCGCTGCTATAAATAAACTGTACAATTACAGAACCAACTGATATTGCATAACTATATCTGAATAACCTTTCTGTTATCGGGGCAACAGAATGGATTGCTTCTGCTATCTGTTTTATTCCCCTCCTCCAATACACATGTACTGAGATTTTTCTGCACTTTCTGTTAAGCAAGAAATATTGAACTAAGAAAGCCAAGGTGTAGTTATTCTGAAGTTGAAATGTTTGTTGCACTGTTTATGAAGAATTCTCACACAACTGTTAATGTGTTACTTAGAACTGCTGCCCAATAACAGAAAAGTACCAATTAAGTGTTGATTTGTGTACATGAATAAATGTTGATTTTTGTACCTGAATAAATGAATAAATGTAGATTGTAAATAAGGCATCACCTGATAATAAGCCCTTATGTGTATTTTG
>NC_056732.1:1763507981-1763633928 GCF_019279795.1 Protopterus annectens
GTGTCATCATGTACAGTTTCAGTACAAAGCCATCATCCCCAAGTAAATGGCCATGTGAAATTTCCCCCTTAGCAAACATCTGGTACAGATGTGATGTGAACCAGATATGGGAGTCATAACAACTGCCAGTGCTGCCAGCACACACATTCAGGATAATCCCCTGGGCATTGCACATGACATGGCAGTTGATGGAGTGATAACCTTTGTGGTTAACATAGACTCTACTTTGCTCACCAGGTGGTACCTTGGTCTGCACATGGGTGCAATCTATGGCACCTGGTACTTCAGGGTAGAGGGATACATGGCAGAACTGTTGCATATTGCTGGCCCTCAATTCGGAGAGAGGGGAAAATATGTGCTGACTGGTATGTGGTAGCATAGCACTCAGGAAATGGTGGAGTATCTTGGGTGCAGATGCCTATGACACTTCTATCATGTTCCCAGTTGGTCTTTGGAAAGTACCTGTAGCTAGTATCCTAAGGGCTACACCTACCTTTGATTCCACTGGGATGGGCTCTCCTCTGTTGACCCCGGGTTTGAGTTGATGCCAGCAGAGGTCAGTGAGCTCTTGTAGTATGTGTCTGTCCACCCTGTAGCGCTCTACAATCTCCAGCTCATGTAGCTCCTGGAAGGTTATCCTGGGCCTGAACACTCTTCTCCTTCTCTGCCTAGGCTTATTGTCGGTAGCACCAGCAGCACTGACTTCACCATCTAGCACATACAGATGTAGCAGACCTACAGCAGCCCGTAGTATTATCTCTGTCAAAATTGCCAAGTCTGTTCTCCAATGGTCCAGAGTATTGGTGGAAACCAGGAAGTAGGGTGTATGCATATTTTAAACAGGACTGCTGTAGGTGCAGAATGTGTGATTGGCTAACTATGATGCATTCCAGCTACCTACAATGTAATTAACATCACTGAATGGCCCTATTTTAGTGTACACTGTGTCACGCAGCATAGCTTATCAATATAATAAATATTCATTCAATATATCTGTTTTACAGTCAGTACTGCCTATGTCATCTCAGTCATGTGGGTACCATGCTTGTGTGAACCCTTTAAGCTATGCACCACACTGCACAGCATGGCTTATACAACAGTAAATATTAATAATTGAATATATCCAGTTTTAATGACTTGCTGCCTATGTCATCAATGTCCCATGGGTGGTCTTTATGCATGAAGATGTGCACCGGAACATAAAAGAGCTTAGAAGTGACAGGACAACCCCCCCACCGATGTCAGCCACATCCTGTGTAAACACCAACATGGTCTAAGAGCCTACACAAAGTGGATATGCAGACACGATTATGCCTTTTGCTATTCAATAAATCCACCTCATTTGCATAGATATCTATGCTGACAGCCTGGAAACTGCACGCTTCACAGCCATATGACCTTAGTAACAGCAACAATGCACCAGTGTATGGACCTGATGCAAGCTCCTATAATACATTTCTGTCAAATAATATAAAATCCTTTTTTTTTCTCTTTTTTGTTTTCATTTTTCTATGAAGCATCTTTCCCACTGTGGTGTGTAGTGCAAACATGCATAGATTATTTTAAAAAATTATTAATTTAACTTATTCCCTTTCTCCTTCTGACATCCACAATAATAGTTTTGCTCATATGTGTATGTAGTAGGACACTTTCAGGGGATTTATGTCCATATTTCTGTAGATTTACATCCTCTTTTGTCTATGTAGACTCCTGTGCATTCAATTGTTCCATGTACACTATGGACACTGACATGGATTCTGCACAGATGCCTTTCTGCCTGTTGCATCACTCATCCTGCCTCATTTGCATGAGATTCAACAGCTTATGAGGCGATTTGCATGCCAGTGAATTTTCCGTGTTTGCATATGCATGCACGCTGCTAAGTAGTGCTTACTGAATTTAAAACTGTTCACACCCATGTAGGCATCATGCCGTGATGCCTACACAAAAAAAAAAAATATGTAGGCTTTACTGAATTCCCCCCAATATCTTTATTATAATATTTATTATCTACCTCCTTTAGGAAATCGCATGAATCCTTTAAAATACCTTCTTTTTGTATCTGCATCGACTTTAATTTTAAGTCAATGCATTTGTATATAGGATGTGTCTTTGACCCATTTCCTGCCGCTAAGGGCCTCAATGGATCTTTGGTATTTTCTGTACTTTGGAAATTCCAAATATATATGGTATAGTGGAATTATCCATCTTTAAAAAATATATATGTATCTAAATCTATTAAATCTTCCATTAATAAATAATTTAATGCATAATCAATCTTTGAATAGGCTATACAAATTTCACTTTAGAGACTATAACATACTTTCTTTCATCTCCTAAAATATTCATCATCTTATCCACATACAAAATATTGTCAGTTATGACTGTCCCTCCCCCTTTATCATGTTTCTACTTTAAAAACACTCCTAAAGGAGCCAGATGCTCACAACGGAAAACTCAAGACTTGTGACTTTTCATGCACTATTTATTAATACCAAACACAAAAAATAAAAACAATAAAACAAGTATTAAGTGGTTTCATCCTGTTATCTAGGACTTCATCAGAATATGCCTTAAAAGCTTATCAGTTTGAATTTATATACCCTATCAAGTAACTAATAAGTCAAATGGTTGAGCACTGGGACAATTTAAAGAAATATTCCAAAATTATAAAACATACCTCTATTGCTTTTAAAAATCATTTTGAATAAAATTAAATAAATGTTGGTGCATTTAAAAATATGTAAATTAAAACAACAAAGTATATAAGTCAAAAAGTTTAAAAATATTATGATTTAAAATCCTGTTAAGCTTCATTCTACAAATGTTGACTTATAATTCAACCATGGTTAAATACTGATATATTCATGTAGTCCTCGGGCATAAGAGGTTTGCAATCTTAACTGTCATTTAATTTCTTTCTGCTTCTACTTAACTCATCCAACAGTTGTCTTTCTTCCATGGAGATGTTAGGGCCCACCTTCACTTATGCAAAATTTTTCTTAACACTTTCTCCACTACTATCTTAAAATTTTTTAATTGGGAGTGTAAAGGTAGATTATAGGTTTGTGTTTGTGTCTTTCGGTTTTTCCCAGTTAGGGGTCGCCACAGCGGACATCCGGTCCGCTAATGATTGGTAGTTTATTTTTACGTGCTGAGTTACCAGCCCTGATGCACAACCTTCAACAAAGGTATGCCCATTCACGCATGTCTCCACGCAGAAGACACTCTAGCTGTGAATCGAACCAGACAGCATTTTACTGTGAGGCGAAAATGCTACCGCAGCACCACCACCGCAGATCAAGGGTGGATTATAAATACTTTTTATTTTTTAAATCATGTACACTTTCTTCACTCTATCCATCCTAGAACATATATCTCTAAATTATTTTTCCTGAGGAACAGCTTAAGGTCAATTAGTAGCTTGTGAATATCACTTTACTTACTCAGAACAAATTAAAATCCTTTCATAAATAAATTAAAATAAGAAATATTCAAATTTAAGTTACTATAATTAAAAATATTATAGTTTTTAAAGGAGAACACATTATTATTTTGTGTAATTTTTCTTCTTGGTTTAGCCTGTGGACTATTTCTTCCATTCTCTTATTGTCTTTACTCTCAAATTGTGTTCCATTTATTTCCTGCCCTTGTTGTAATTGTAAATATAATTGGTAATAGGTCTCTTTTTTATTGTTTTGGGCCTTCTTTGGTGTGGAAACTATAAAGGCTCATGTAATTCAAAACCAAAATTATCTCCATTTTCTTTTCTCTCAACATTTTTGTACCCATTAAGCTGTTTTCTCCCTGGTGTCTCTTGTTCCCTTCTCTGATACTCTTCCCTATAATACTTTCCATTCATAGGGTGAGTCGTATCTTGTGCATTTCTATAACTTGGATAAAACTGATAACTTGTAAGTTGTCTAGGCCTGGAGTAACTTTTCCTTTCCTTATATTCAGTTCTATCCCTCTCAAGATTTTTACTTTTCCTCCTTATTAAATAAATAGGTTTATCATCTATCTTCTTTCTGATATTAAAGTATTTACTTTTTTCTTCCTCTATTGTGAATAATAAATCATTAATAATTTTATTATGAACACTATATATCTGTTGATAAAGCATCTCCATGTCCATTTGATATATTTTATAATAGCCTTTATAATGGAAAATCCAAAGTTATCAAAAATATTCAGTAATTCTATGTAGAAGTCACACCCTTAACGTTATTGGAATACTTATAAACTCTTAAACCTTTTGGTACCATATTACTCTTTAAACATTCTCTTAACTAACACATATCCAATTACAACATCTTATATTTCAACATTAACTCATAAAATCATACAATAAATCAACAGTGGCTTGATATGTATTATTGTTATCATCCTCAAATTGTCCAGAATATTCAAATGAACAGTTATTGTTCTGCAGCCATGTACCCCAGTCAGAAACATTATTAACCTGTCTTTGTTTGTTAGAAATATGGGGTGCATGGATTACATTGTTGTAGTCACCTTTTTTATTACCATGTCTTTTCTCATTTGATCTTGCTCCTTCCACTTCATATCTAACCTCATCCTTGGAAAACCTATCAGCTGGTTCTGTACGAAACCTCCCTGGTAGTCTGCCATCCGAATTTATGTCTACAGAAGTTAAAACATAGTAATAACAGTATATTAATAAGCTTTTGTGGTATCAGCAGATGATAACTTGCCTAGTATCTTATGAATTGGATACAATTATTTGAGAGTCCTAGTTGAGAAGAATACAATAATTAAAATGTGAAAATACTGGTATAACTGTTACTAAGTCCACCGAGGAAAAGAGATATTGTATTCATGTGCTATAATTTGTTGGAAATAACTTGATAAAGTTAAGGTAGGGACCACAAGCAGGACTCAATAGAAAAATAATTTCACTTTTATTAAACTGTTTAGTTCTTTTGTCCAGGTAAAGAACTTCTGTAGAACTGAATATAACTTGCAAACACACAGATATTTAGATTATGAAACAGTCACATGTTGGCTGCTTGTTTCTACATTTATACTTTCTGCTACTGATTTAGAAGTAAGATGACCTAATACCGCTTTGGCGGGCTTTTCCAGCTATTGAGAACTCAGCACAGCTCCTCGTGGTGTCCAGCAGGGTTCCTGTAGCAGCAGAGACCAGAAAAGACTACCTTTCCAGATTTTAAGTATTTTTCTTGGCTTTTTCGACCTTTTTCGACTTTCGACCACTGTTTTTGCTTATTTTATCGAAGTTTGAACTGTTTTTACTGTTTTTATAAGCTCAAACTGTTTACTGCACTTGCTAGTTTAAGTTTTGCCTAAAAGTTAAACTACAGGCTAATACACTCAAGTGTACTAGCTTTTGATAGCAATTAGTCGAAAAGTATAGCATTTATTGTGTTTTCTGCCTTTCTGTAAAAAAAACTTGAAAAAAACAAAAAAAAAATATCCTTGTTTTCCATACTTTCCTAGCTAGTGTTCCAGAGACCAGATTTTGCTGATCCCTGGGCTTTGTCTTGGTCCCTGTGTTTCTCCATTTTCCTTGTTTGGTCAGGGGGAAGTTTCTTTACTCACCAGTGAGAGTGGGGAGTACTGAGCTGCCTGTTTGTCCTCAGAGGAGTGGTTTAAGGCAGTAACTTGTAGTTTATTGGCCATTTTGGGTCATTTCCTGTTTTTTCCAGCCCCCTGCTATAAAGCACGCTTTGGCTGGCTTTTCCAGCTATTGAGAACTCAGCACAGCTCCTCGTGGTGTCCAGCAGGGTTCCTGTAGCAGCAGAGACCAGAAAAGACTACCTTTCCAGATTTTAAGTATTTTTCTTGGCTTTTTCGACCTTTTTCGACTTTCGACCACTGTTTTTGCTTATTTTATCGAAGTTTGAACTGTTTTTACTGTTTTATAAGCTCAAACTGTTTACTGCACTTGCTAGTTTAAGTTTTGCCTAAAAGTTAAACTACAGGCTAATACACTCAAGTGTACTAGCTTTTGATAGCAATTAGTCGAAAAGTATAGCATTTATTGTGTTTTCTGCCTTTCTGTAAAAAAAAAACTTGAAAAACAAAAAAAATATCCTTGTTTTCCATACTTTCCTAGCTAGTGTTCCAGAGACCAGATTTTGCTGATCCCTGGGTTTTGTCTCGGTTCCTGTGTTTCTCCATTTTCCTTGTTTGGTCAGGGGGAAGTTTCTTTACTCATCAGTGAGAGTGGGGAGTACTGAGCTGCCTGTTTGTCCTCAGAGGAGTGGTTTAAGGCAGTAACTTGTAGTTTATTGGCCATTTTGGGTCATTTCCTGTCTTTTCCAGCCCCCTGCTATAAAGCACGCTTTGGCGGGCTTTTCCACCTATTGAGAAATCAGCACAGCTCCTCGTGGTGCCCAGCAGGGTTCCTGTAGCAGCAGAGACCAGAAAAGAATACCTTTCCAGATTTTAAGTATTTTTCTTGGCTTTTTCGACCTTTTTCGACTTTCGACCACTGTTTTTGCTTATTTTATCGAAGTTTGAACTGTTTTTACTGTTTTTATAAGCTCAAACTGTTTACTGCACTTGCTAGTTTAAGTTTTGCCTAAAAGTTAAACTACAGGCTAATACACTCAAGTGTACTAGCTTTTGATAGCAATTAGTCGAAAAGGATAGCATTTATTGTGTTTTCTGCCTTTCTGTAAAAAAAACTTGAAAAAAACAAACAAAAAAAAAATATATCCTTGTTTTCCATACTTTCCTAGCTAGTGTTCCAGAGACCAGATTTTGCTGATCCCTGGGCTTTGTCTTGGTTCCTGTGTTTCTCCATTTTCCTTGTTTGGTCAGGGGGAAGTTTCTTTACTCACCAGTGAGAGTGGGGAGTACTGAGCTGCCTGTTTGTCTTCAGAGGAGTGGTTTAAGGCAGTAACTTGTAGTTTATTGGCCATTTTGGGTCATTTCCTGTCTTTTCCAGCCCCCTGCTATAAAGCACGCTTTAGCGCGCTTTAGTGCGATTTAGCTCGGAGTTGCCACAAGAGCACACAAGAGCAGCGGCAGTTAATCAAGGTTAAACTATTCGGGCTACCTAAAGTCCACTCTTCAAATTTTCCCTTAGAACATCTCTTCCTAAGCTGTACTGATAATCTAACTACCCTATCCTATACCTATAAAGTCTTGATCTACTTGATTCATAAGTGACTATTCTCTATCCGGATAGCCTAGCACTTGCACCCAAAGTACTCTTTACTCTGATACAGCACTTTTTATTATACATAGCACCCTACCAGCCTAATACCCCTTTTTTCGATCATCCACACCCCTTGAACTCTTCTCAAACCCATCTACACAAAGTTCTTAACTTTTCCTTCTAGCATGTCGCGGGGTCAGTTGCTAGTGTCATCTCCTGCTCAGCTGATGAATCTGGGAATATTAAGGCAATGTTACAATTGCCTCATGTACACAGACAACCCTCTCCTTCTCCCACAAAACACAAACACATGCGTGAGATGCAAATATATAGCCAAACTGGAGGCTGAGCTCTCTCATCATAGGACTGGCAAGACCAGACAGGAGGAGAAGGTAACCACACACACCACAAACCCAGTCTCACATAGCACTAGCACAACCTCATATCACACACACAAACACAAAAAACATACTCGGAGGCTCTGACCAAAAATCTACCAAAACAGCAGAGGCCACCAAAGCAGACACCCAAACAACTACCACCACAGACCAAGACACATGCAACACATAGACCACAAAGTCAGTGTGCCAAACAGTCACAGCCCTTAAGGCCAAACACAATGCCAGATACTCTTGTCATAGGTGACTCCATAGTCAGACACACTGACGTCCCACTCACCAGACTGAGCAAGGAGAAGGTCACAGTAAGCTGCCTGTCGGGCGCTAGAATCCGCCACATAACGCAAGCACTCAGGTCACTCGACAGCAAGTACAAGTATGGCTCAGTCATTGTCCATGCTGGTGTGAACGACCTGAGATGCACCTCCCTGGACTACATGAAAAGGGACATAGAGGAGCTCTCTGATTATGTAGCCCAGGCAGGTATGACCCTGACCTTGAGCAGTATCCTACCTTCACCAAGAATGATGCCATAGTACAGAGAAAAGATGATCAGCTTTAATAATTGGCTTAATCACTGGTGTCATTCAAAGGGGATCCAATGTCTCTCTGCCTGGGATGACATGCTGGACAAGCCACGTTGCTTCGCAAGGGACGGCTTGCACCTGTCACCCCTGGGCTTCTGGATATTGGCAAAGGCTCTTGCCACCCCCATAGTGCCTTTTTTAGGCCAGGCTCAAATTCTAAACCTACCACCCTAGAACAAAACAAAGGAAAATACCTAAGGGTAATGCTGCTCAATGCCAGAAGTCTCAACCTCAAGATGCACACACTCGAAGCCCTTCTCAGTATGGAGAACATCGATGTCTGTGCTGTGACTGAAACCTGGTTCAAGGCTCCTGAGAGCACCCCGGCACTATCAGGTTTTACCTCATATCATGCGTTCCGGCCACAAAATCCGGACAACACCAAGAAAGGAGGAGGGGTGTCCATATTCATCAAAGATACCCTCACCTCCAGGTTGGTGGCAATGCACGATGCATCGGAGACCATCCAGGTGCAATTAACCGTAGGCAAGACTGCTCTACAATTTGTAGCATGTTACAGGCCACCCTCTCAAACTCAGGATCCTCACACAGCATTCCTGAAAACTCTGGAGGGGATAAATGTAACCCCTAACACCATCATACTAGGTGATTTCAACTATCCAAACATAGACTGGGATCACTACTCAAGCCCCAACACTCTAGCCCAAAGGTTCCTAGAGTTCATAAACTCTAATGCCATGGAACAACTTGTCACCAAGCCCACAAGAGGTGAAAACATACTGGATCTCATCATCACAAACATGGGGTCACAATGTTCAACACTGGAGGTATACCCTTCATTGGTGAGATCAGATCATAAACTAATCTCACTGGAAGTCCACATCCCGCCCCCACCCCAGATAAAAAAGACCACAGTGAAGAACTTCTCTAAAGCCGACTTCACACTTCTTAGGACTGGTGTGGTCTCTTTCAAGGCCCCTGAGCCAGCGGAAACCATCACTAAAGCCGCTGAATCACTTACAAATGCCTTCTACCAGCACCTCCAGGACTGCATGGATCAGGCAATCCCAAACAAAACAAAGACTCTTTGTACCAAAGGCAGGCGTCCAGTCTGGTGGACCCCAGTCATAAACAAGCTCTACAACAAAAGGAGAAAGCTACTACAAGATAGAGCAAAATTCTCAAAAGGGAAGACACCCTTGATCATCGTAAGTAAAAAACTAAGATCTCTCATAAAATCCTCCAAAGCAAATTTTGAAAGAAAAATTGCCACGGACTCAAAAGGCAACCACAAGGCCTTTTTTAGCTATGTTAGAAACCTGGGAGGAAACTCCCAGATATGTTCAGAACTGGTTCAAAATGATGTAAAGATCACTGAACCTACAGACATTGCCAACAAACTGGCGGACAGGTTCAGTGCAAATCCCCCCCCCCTAAAAGGAGAAATATATATACCAGAGGATTGTATCCTC
Source organism: Protopterus annectens (assembly GCF_019279795.1). Lineage (NCBI taxonomy): Eukaryota > Metazoa > Chordata > Ceratodontiformes > Protopteridae > Protopterus > Protopterus annectens. Next base: position 1,763,517,550 of record NC_056732.1, read on the forward strand.
CCAAACATCTCAAATGCTCAAGTAAGAGCAGCTCTCTCCAAGGCGAAATACACAGCATCCATGGGACCAGATGGTGTCCCCGGTTGTGTGCTCCACGAGCTCATTGAGGAATTAAACCCGCAGTTAGGGCAGCTGTTTAATCTTAGCCTCACCTCAGGATACGTACCCAAGGAATGGCGTACGGCTACTGTGGTCCCATTACACAAAGGTGGTGCCTCCACTGACCCTGGAAACTACCGTCCCATCAGCTTGACAAGCCTGGTCTGCAAAGCTATGGAGAGGATCATTATGGAACTCATAAATAAAGACATAGGGGACATGCAGACATTGGATCAAACCCAATTTGGCTTTGCCAAGGGCAGATCGTGCCTTTTAAACTTGGTTGACTTTTTCGAAACAGTCACCAAGGCCATTGATGAGGGCAAGGCAGTCCACACAGCCTACCTTGACCTGGCAAAGGCCTTCGACATGATACCCCACTCAGGCATCATAGAAAAACTCACCAGTTTAAATGTAAACCCATACGTCACAAGATGGGTTGCAAACTGGCTAAGTGACAGAACCCACAGGGTTAGAGTTGCTGGCACCATGACAGATTCCAAGCCTGTCACAAGCGGTGTCCCACAGGGCTCGGTCCTGGGTCCACTCTTGTTCGGCATCTACTTTTCGGAAGTACAGGCAAGCACAGGAGGATTATGGCTGACAATGTTTGCAGATGACTGCAAACTGGGCGCCATAGTTGAAAACACATCAGACACAGATATCCTTCAGAAGGGTCTCATAGAAATGGATAACTGGTGCCAAAGCCATGGCCTAAAGTTAAACACTAAAAAATGCATAGTCATACCCTTTGGGAAAAACAAGGTTACCCCCAGCTACCATATATGTGGCAATCCACTAAGCACAGAAGAGGTTATCAGGGATCTGGGAACCCAGGTTGATAGCAACCTCTCATTTGTCACCCACATTGCCAAAGTTGTTAGGAAGACCTTCTACATTGCCCACCTGATCATGAAGGGTTTCACATCTAGGTCAAGGGAGGTCATCATTCCCCTGTACTCATCACTCATCAGACCGATGATTGAGTACAACGCCCCATTTGGAATGTATCTGACCCGACACCTACAGCAATTGGAAAGGCCCCAAAAGTTCCTCACCAAAAGGATAAAGGGTCTCAAAAATATGTCCTATGCTGCCCGACTGAAGGAGCTCCAGCTCTACTCAGTCGCTTACACTTCTGCTCAGAGGTGACCTGTGCCTGACATACAAGGCCATGTCCAACCCGGAATTAATGAACATGCTTCACCTCAAAAAATCTAAATCCATCAGATCCACAAGAGCACGAGACTTAAACCTTGACACGGTCATAAATAGGACGTGCTGGAGGGACAGATTCATCACCCAGAGACTCCCTATGCTGTGGAACAAAATCCCGGTACATGTGAGGCAGAGCACCTCGCTGGCTTTGTTCAAGAGAAATCTTGACCAATGGATGGGAGATCGCAGGTATACCCCAGGGATTACATCAGTGTCACTGCTTGACAGAGGCACAGCAAAATAATGGGCATAATATCCTCCAATAGAAAGGGGTGGCATAAGCCACAAAAACTCTGGGCTAAGCTTATAAATGCCCTAGGGCAGATAGCCTAGTATAAACCTATGAACCTTTGAACCTATAACCATTGACTCCTTGTCTTCCATTGTCAGTGTAATATCAAGTCAAATACTATTCCTCATTCCTTCATGTCTGTGATAATCTTTAAATCCTTGTCTTGGGAGGGGGTGAGGTGAAATGTGACATGAGATTTGGTGTTAACTAGCTGCTTCCAGAGTGTCAGGTTTGACTTATCCATCCCTCATTTGCCTTCCACATGACTCTTAACCAGATAGTGCACTGGAATAATTAGGAGATTGTGCCAGGAGCCTCAGTGTTCTTCTGCACTATGTGACTAAAAAAAAAATGACCCCATAGAAAAAAAAGAAAAAATAGGATTGTCCTCACTCTTCATGTTATGCATCAGATGAATAAATATATATCTATATCTAATATATATATATATATATATATATATATATATATATATATATATATATATATATATATAGTTATTATTGATAAACAGTAAAAATTTGATACCCACCTACTAACCAATATAAAGAAAACCCACCAGAAACTAAGCATGCTCTACCTCTATAACCGTTATATCACTCCCACTATTAAACTTGTACTCTCACCTTCCTCATTCCTTCTCTGTTATATGGTGCCCCACTTCTTACCAACCTTAAATGTTTTCTAAAAACAAAGCTATCCTCCTGTTATAACAAAATTTTTAAGTTTGCTACTGGCTATAAATCCTTCTCCCACCACTGCAATGTGCTACACAAACTAAATTGGCTCGAACTTCCCAACCATCTTACCTACATTCAACTTATGCATGTCCATAAACTCATCTTTAATCCCTCCATCTGCCCCTCCCTTGCCTCCTCCTTCAAAAGTCAAAAAAAGTCTCTGGAAGAGTGCTGTTACGTATCCAAAAGATTTATTAAAATGAAGTAAAATCACACAAAATTTCAGAGAGATTAGCGCTTTCGGGTGTTAACCCTTCATCAGATAGAGAACAAATGTTACAAAGCAATATTTAAAACAATGAACAGCCAATCAAAGACTAGTAAATAACCCACCTATTTTTTAAGGTGGGTTTTATGGGGACAACATCATTTAGCCCTGGATTCCTATGTGCCATGAATTCTATAATCTTTCTAGACTCAATTAACTCTGTATATTGTTTAATGTCTCCTCCCCTCTTATTTAGCCTCACATTGACTATAGCCCTGAAACCAAAACAATGAGTGGGGTTATCTTTTATGTGTCTGAAAAGGGCATTGTGTATATCATTGTTCCTAATACTGGATAGATGTTGTAAGATCCTTACTTTAAACATATTGTTAGTCTTGCCCACGTAAAAACATGGGCAAGACCTACAGTTCGCTAGGTATACAATGTCTTTGGTTCTACAAGTAGCCTTGGCTTTTAATATAAATGTTTTGTTAGTGGTGGGATGTACAAAGGTAGTGTCCTGAAGGATATACGGGCAGGCCTTACATATACCACATGGCTTACTGCCCATAGATGAAATAGGGGTAGCACAATCATTAGTATGTTCCCTACATAGAATATCTTTTAAACTCTTGTTTCTCCTATATCCAAACATTGGAGACGGACCAACAATTGTACCAATCCTATCATCACTAGTAAGAATGTTCAAATTTTTCTTAATAATCCCACTGATTTCTTTAATGTTGCTACTATATGTGAACATAACCTTAGGTCTGGAGTCACGTGTTGTTTCATTTGGGGATACATTCAATTCTCTAGCAGGCCGATGTAGCCAGGGTTTGTATTTGTGCCCCCTTTTTTCTTTGTTTTTCTCTAAAATGTCTTTAACCATTGCCTCTTTGTATCCCCTTTCAACAAATAATCCTTTTAAGTTATCTAGTTCCCCATTGAAACAAGTATCATCCATACAAATCCTTGATAACCTGGCTAATTGTCCTTGCACTATGTTGGAAAAAGTATATCGTGGGTGCATGCTGTCAAATGTCAAAAATGTATTTTTCCAACATTCCTTCTTATGCAGGCTTGTGAAAAAAACCTAGAATAGTTTGTTCTATAGAAACATCTAAAAAGTCTATTTTAGTATATGATGTTTCCTTCGTAAACCTGAAAAAATCTATGGTGGGATGTAGGAAAGTGATAAAAAGTTCTAATGAAGTGATATCCCCCTTCCACAAAATAAAAACATCATACACGAAACGCTTATAAAGTGCAATATATGGTTTCCATTCATTGTTATTGAGAATATATAAATTTTCCCAAAAGGAAAGCACTAAATTTGCATAAGTGTTTGCACAGGGTGTGCCCATGGCTACACCCTGTGCCTGCCTGTACACTTGCTTCAAGCCCAGGAATACATTGTTCTCCAAAACCAACTTTAACATGGTTGTAATCTGAATAATGTTGTGGTCTGTGGCTCCACTGTCCTTCAAGAGTGTACTAATGGCCAAAATGCCATAGTCATTGTTAATGACAGTGAAAAGGCTCTGTACATCGAGGGTGACCATAAGGTTACATGACTTAGGAGTGGCTCTGTCTATCTCCCCAAGTGCCTTCAAGAATCCCCCCGTGTCTGTCAGTATATTCTCCATTTTTTCGACATATGGTCTAAGTGTAATCTCCAACCAAATGGAGGCATTTTCTGTAACCCATTTCCTGCCTGACACTATGGGTCATAAGGAGGGGGGGGGGGGTCTGTCAAAGATTTATGTATCTTTGGTAGTCCTTTTAGGAGAGGTGTAACCACACCTTCCACTTTGAGGAAATTGTAAAGTTCCTCATTAATCACCATGTCATTTAAAAGTTGTTCCAAAGTTTGGTGCACTTTCTCTATTAAATGTTTAACCATTAAGGGATTCATAGAAACATATGTCTGAGAATCAGATCATAATTGTGTCAATTTGTTTTGGTAAAATATAGTGTCCATTATAACTATAGCACCTCCTTTGTCAGCCATTTTAATAGTAATTTCTCTGTTTTCACACAAACCATGGAGAGCTTTTCTTTGAGCTATGGTTAAATTGTAATATTTCTGTGTGTAACCACTGTGAAAATAGTCCAAAAGATCTTGTTCACAAGCATTAATAAATAATTGCAAAGAAGGTGTAAGTGGGGGGACAAAAGTACTAGGCTAGTGTCAGGCAGGAAATGGGTTACAGAAAATGCCTCCATTTGGTTGGAGATTACACTTAGACCATATGTCGAAAAAATGGAGAATATACTGACAGACACGGGGGGATTCTTGAAGGCACTTGGGGAGATAGACAGAGCCACTCCTAAGTCATGTAACCTTATGGTCACCCTCGATGTACAGAGCCTTTTCACTGTCATTAACAATGACAATGGCATTTTGGCCATTAGTACACTCTTGAAGGACAGTGGAGCCACAGACCACAACATTATTCAGATTACAACCATGTTAAAGTTGGTTTTGGAGAACAATGTATTCCTGGGCTTGAAGCAAGTGTACAGGCAGGCACAGGGTGTAGCCATGGGCACACCCTGTGCAAACACTTATGCAAATTTAGTGCTTTCCTTTTGGGAAAATTTATATATAGTCTAGAAAGATTATAGAATTCATGGCACATAGGAATCCAGGGCTAAATGATGTTGTCCCCATAAAACCCACCTTAAAAAATAGGTGGGTTATTTACTAGTCTTTGATTGGCTGTTCATTGTTTTAAATATTGCTTTGTAACATTTGTTCTCTATCTGATGAAGGGTTAACATCCGAAAGCGCTAATCTCTCTGAAATTTTGTGTGATTTTACTTCATTTTAATAAATCTTTTGGATACGTAACAGCACTCTTCCAGAGACTTTTTTTGACTTTTGTGGATTTCCAATTGTGTCTTCTGGTAGAGGTATCAGCATCAAGCATTGTTTTTTGGATTGCCTCCTCCTTCAAAATGCACCAACCCAACAGACGTCTAAGATCCAATAAACAGAATTTCTTGAGCTGCACAAGCCTGCTCATCCTCCAGGCAAACATCTACTATTCTTTTCCTTAGCTCACCTCTGGAACTCCCTGCCACCTCTTATTCATACTGCAGACAACCACCCTACTTTTAAGAGACACTGCTTCATTCCCATTTCAAAACCCTCTGGGAATGTTCCTGCTCTCATCCCACATGACTCACCTCTTTTTTCACCATTTATTTTTATTTATTATTTATTTATTCTACATTTGTTTACCAGGAAAGTCTTACTGGATATATGTCCATTTTCAGTGGAGGCCCTGGGAGAAAAGCTCCAGAAAGCAGAGTACAAACACATTAAAAACAATAGAAACATTTAGAGATAAGTATAATATGCAGTTTTCAGTAAGGTTACAAACATAGATAAAACATAGTAGGCAACATCAAAATCATGTAGCTTCAATTTCAGACAATAATTCACACAGTTATGAGCTAAGTCCCTTCAAGAATTCATATACTTATTAGAGTTTATGATTGAAATGCTTAGGGAGACTCTACAAGAACAGCGGGTGGTGATTAGTTGGGGTTTAAGCAGAGACACTGCCAATGCTGTTGGAAGTGTATTTTGAGGCTTTTTGAACTGGGTTAAGGAGGATTGGTGATTAAGTTTGGCAGGTAGCATATTCCAAGTTTTGTCTGAGATGGTGAATAGAGTCCCCAGCCACATTTATGCTCTTAGTTGTCTGTACCAGCAGTTTTTCAGCAGAGCTTAGTAACCTCAGGTTGCTGTATGGTTTGATGATCTTATTTAGTGCTGGTGTTTTTTTGGGTTGATATAGTATTTTGTGGGTTATTACAAGTTGGTTGTATAGTTTGATGATGTTATTTAGTGCTGGTGTTTTTCGGGGTGATATAGTATTTTGTGGGTTATTATAAGTTGGGTGTATAGTTTGATGATGTTATTAAGTGCTGGTGTTTTTTTGGGGTGATATAGTATTTTGTGGGTTATTACAAGTTGGTTGTATAGTTTGATGATGTTATTTAGTGCTGGTGTTTTTCGGGGTGATATAGTATTTTGTGGGTTATTATAAGTTGGGTGTATAGTTTGATGATGTTATTTAGTGCTGGTGTTTTTTTGGGGTGTTATAGTATTTTTTGGGTTATTACAAGTTGGTTGCATAGTTTGATGATGTTATTTAGTGCAGGTGGTTTTCGGGGTGATATAGTATTTTGGGGGTTATTATAAGTTGGTTGTATCTGAGAAGACTGGGCCACTCCAGCCATCCCAGTTGAGTTAGGTTGATACAATGGTGGGTCCTAGAGGTAGCACTTGTGGCAAATCTAGCAAGACGGTTGTAACAACTAGCAAGTTTGGTAAGTGTGGCTTGGTTCAGGTTAGTGAAGAGGGGGAGGCATAGAGGAGGGTAGAATGTATGTGGGACCGAGTGATAGAGGTTCTTGCAAAAGGAGTGAGGAAGGGTTTGATCCTGTATAGGGAGCCCAGTTTTTTGTTGACAGATTTGATGGCTTGATTGACACAGATATCATATTTTAGGATGTTATAGACTGTGACGCCCAGGAGTTTTGTGTGAGTATCTGGGGATATGATTGTGCCATTGTTGGAACTTATAGTAAAGAATGGTAAGGAGGATTTGCAGGTGGGGGGAAAGATGTGCAATTTAGTTTTGTTGGGGTTTAATAGAAGCTGACAGTTTGCAAACCATTTTTCTACATCATTGAAAGTATTCTGGGTAAGGGTTATAAGCTCAGTTGAGGAGGAGGCGGTACATATTAAAGTAGAGTTGTCCGCATATTGGATGCAGGTGGCCTTGGGAGTGATGGTGGCTAGGTCATTAATAAAGACTGAGAAGAGTAGTGGTCCTAGTAAGGAGCCTTGGGGGACACCTAGAGTAATGGGTAGATGTGTAGATAGGGTATTCTGCCATAAAACTGCTTGTTGTCTATCAGAAAGGTAAGCTTGGAACGATTTAATAGAGCTACTATTCAGTGACAATTCCTTCAGGGTATGGAGAAGTAGTTGGTCACTGACCATATCAAAGGCCTTAGAGAGATCTAGGAAGAGTGCTGAGGTAAGTTTGTTATTGTTTTGGCTGATGTTGATAGAGAAGGATAGGAGGGTTGAAGTGGTGCTGTGGTGTGGCCTAAAACCATACTGAGAGTTGGCCAGTAGTTTATTTTGGGTGAGATAGTGCATAGGTTGGTTGTCGATGCACTTTTCCATCATTTTGGCCAATGGTGATAGTATGGCAATTGGTCAAAAGTTTGAGAGGGCTAAAGAATTCATTCCTTTATGAAGGGGAATGACATGGGAATCCTTCCAGGGAGAGGGGATAGTGGCTTCAGTCAAGGTGCGGTTTATTATGATTGAGACAGGGTATGCAATGGCATCTGCCCCTTTTTATAAATATTCTGGTGGGAGGAGATCAGCTGCCAGGGTAGGGGGCTTTAGTTTGTTAATTAGAGATCAGATGGTCGATGTAGATACATGTTGGAAGGCGAAAGGGAGTGGGGTTGTGGTTGTAGAGGAGTTTTGAAAGGAGCTGGTGGGGGTAGTTGGCTAGCTAGTGACTGGATGGTTTTGGTAAAAAAATTGTTAATGATGTTAGCAGTTTCCTCTGGAGTTTTAAGGTCACAAGTTGAGGGGGTGGGGGTGGAGGTTTGGCCTGGATAGAGCAGTTTGTTTATGCCTGCCCAAAATTTTTGAAGTTTGTTCTGGTGTTTTTGCTGAAGGTGTTGATAGAAGTTTTTTTTGTCTAACAATGTGGCTTTCTTGATATCGTTTCTTAGTTGTCAGAATTTAATATGGTCAAGTGGGTCTTTGGAGGTGCACCAATTGTCCCATGTTTTATTTCTTGCTATGATTTTGGTTTTGGTTACTTTAGAGAGCCAGAGGGTGGTCATTTCTCACACTCCTTTACTTCTCTCTTCTCTTCATCACACTGAGTTTCTCTGACTACGACCCTCTTCATTTTTCTCATTCATTCCTACTCTTGTTCTACTTTTTTTCTTATCCCCCCCCCTTCTTAAATTCAACAAATAACACCTCTTATCCCTTTATCCTACTTTAACTCTGCTCAGATTTCATGTAAAACTGTAATGTCAACCCTGTGTTATTTCACATTGTAACAAATCTAACAGGAATATGCACCAATGGATTTTTCTTATTTTAATTGACTTATTTATGTGTGTGTGTGTGTGTGTGTGTGTGTGTGTGTGTGTGTGTGTGTGTGTGTGTGTGTGTGTGTGTGTGTGTGTGTGTGTGTGTGTAATTTTATCTTTTACTTTTTAACTGTATCTTCACTGCAATCATAGATGTTTTTACCATGTTATGTAGTACCACTGTTTTTCAATAGTATTACATAAATGTAAATGCATTGTCTTCATATTATATTGTTGTTCATGGAGCTGTTCTCCCCAGGGCTCCATTGAAAATGGGCTCATCATGGCCCAATGGATTATCCCAGTAAACAAACTGTAAAATAAAAACTAAATTAAAAAAAATAGATAGATATATAGACATAGATAGATAGATAGATAGATAGATAGATAGATAGATAGATAGATCTATAGATAGATATTTCAGCAATTGGTTATATGAACATAGTCAAACAAGGCAACAACACAAATAGCTTGTTTATAAATTATGAGCATTTTTTTATCTTGGGATTGCAGTCCTCTAGTATGCATCAGCATAGTGTTATTAATTTTTGGGACTATCAGCTCACCTTGCAACACTAATTACAGCAGCTCTAAAAATAAATAGGTGGAAGTAATAAATATACAGTGTACACTGATTTGCTCTCATCCATTACTAACGCAACACTCTCAAATAAGTCATCTAGGATAAATAGGCAGTAACAGCCCTTAAGAAATCCAAACTGACATGGGTTGAGGGTCTGTAGGTTACCAGTGTCCTTATTTATTAATTCTATAATGATCTTTTCCATAGCCTTACAGATGAGGCTGGTCTGACGTATGGGGCTATAATTTCCAGGCTCCATTGATGCCACACTTTTGTACAAGGAGATGACTCTTGCTGTTCTCCATTCGTTAGGCACAAAACCTCTCTGAAAGCTGACATTGAATAGCCTCAGTAGTAGGTCTGACAGGAAGTGGTTCAGGGTGGCCAGTAAGCAGTGTCATATGTTAGTTATATCCTCTGAGTCCGAATATTTGATATAATTCACTATGACCTCTGCACAGTGCTGGGCATTGTTTCTAATGTTTCTAATCTAGTTAAAGAAGGCTTCGTGGTTGTCATTTGCCTGGGAGGCAAGTTTTACCTCATATCTTGGTCCGGATGATTTGATCAAGTTAGGAGTTAACAGTTAAGTTCTGCAAGAACTTTTCCTACTTTCTGAGAGTTGCATTATTTTTTAGACACAATGAATTGTTCTTCCCAGTTTTATTATAGAGTGTATTTCTACTTAGGATACATAAGGCAAAGGTGTTTACTTTTTGATGTTAGCATTGTATATATTTTGGTGTGGGACAGCTGCATTCATGTACAGCTATTCACATGTGCATGGAATTTGCATATTCCTGGTAGATTAGACTCATACAAAGCATTCTCTCTTAGCATTGTGGCTTGATTTATGTTGTAAACTGCCTATTAAATACTGACTATACCCTAAATCAACACTTTTATCATAGTGTACTCTAGGTTCTTTCTTGTGGTTTCATGTTTCTTAACTGCACATAAAGTATTAAGCTACTATTTTTAATGAAATGAAAGGTTAACCGAGAACATTTCAAAGAAAGATGCAAAATCTCACGTCCTGACTCATTTTTGGCTTGTTGTGTTCCAGCTGCCAGAATTACAATGCATTTATGTTAATAACAAATGGCACTGTGTTAATATTTAGAAATGTAAGTTTATAGCAAAACAGATTTTTTTTTTTTTTTACTTTCAATATATCCAGTATTACAAATGTCCCCACTCCATCTATTGCTCTAATGTTCCACTACTAGTAAAGCCGAAGCTTCAAACAAGTCAAAGCTGAGTCTTTATGTAAGGACAGCTTTTATTCATGGAGACTTCTAATTAGATGTACAACTGTTATTCAATAAACAATAACAGCACAAATGCATACATATGAGATAGAAACTACCACATTAGCAGCAGATAAATCACAAACAATATGTTTAAACCAAAACTGATCATAACATAACTAGATAAGGATGTACTATTAGTTTCAAGTTAACTCTCCCATTAGCCAAAATGACTGAATAATAATTGTTTACAGAAAATATGTCAGAGATGCAAAGGAACATTAACTTAATGTTTAAGTCTGTTTTTGAGAACAAGCAGCAGTTCTATGCCTAAATGCCTGAGTTAACAGACATAAACATAGGGTAATAACCATTGCTTTAAGCAAAGGGTAGCCTAATCATGGGTGGTCCGATAAATAATTGATAAAATATTTAAAGCTGCTTAAGAAGAACAGACACATTAACCAGAGCCCTTTCCCGGCCTTCTTCAAAGGTGGTTTGGATCAATGGATGGGGGATCACAAATTCACACCTGAGTAAGCACCTATTTCCCCATGGAAAGGGGCAGCTTGTAAGAAACTAAGTGCTCATGCACAAATACATACCATGCTCTTGCCCCTAGGGCCCATATACTAGTTAAAAATGTATAATATTGGCAGGGCTTGTAAGGGTCCTCAAGCCATTAGTCTAGTAATTTCTTAAGAACCTATTGGAAAATGACTTGGATTTTCCATCTCAAGGTTAATATTATAAACTATGGATAGGAGCCTTCAAACCATGACCTCAGAATGCAGGACACACTGTTAGTTGGGCATGATTGTCTTCTGAGAATATGAGGTACAGAGCATTACAGCAGTTAAGTTGTGATAACATTAACACAAGAATAGCTGTTGTCATGTTCACAGATGGAAGCAAACATTTCATCCATGGGATATAATTTTAGAAAAGCCCCAGGTACAAATCTCTAAAATCATAGTAATACCAGTATATGAATAAGTTTTTGTCATATCAGCAGAAGATAACTTGTCTAGTGTTTTAATACCAGAGTGGAAACTAGTAGATATTAGCGCATAAACTGTTCCTACTTTATAACCAACCAAATTGACACTGTAGAGGTGGACAATAAAGTATGAACCAACCCAGGAATCCACAAATCAATTTTATTTAAAAAAACATAAAACACTTACCTGTTTCACCGCATTTTCATCCTTCTTCTAGGACTTGTCAGACAAAACATGTAACTACACCCCCCCCCTTATTTATACTAAATCCTGTTCAACAATTAAGCACTATTTAAATAATTAATATAATTAACAATTAAAGGTGTATTCCAAAAACATCCTATCTACTACACGTATCTTTTCTACAATATTATATTAAATTTAAAACCTATTGAGCACAAAACTAATATACTTTACATTTCTATACATTCTAAAAACATAAATCCTTTTCATAAAATTTAAATAAAATCATAACGTTAATACTTTATAAAAGAACAAAATGGAGAAAAAAAGGAGGTAAATGGGAGAGATAGACAGAAGAAAATCAAAAAGATGGTATTTTGCTATCGTCCAGTGGCCAAACTAATTCATTATCATTTTATCATCTGCCTTATAGTTCAGTAAAATATAAGCTTCTTAATATAAAATAAATAATATTATCTTTTCCTATTGCTAATCTTAAACACTACTTGAATAAAAATCATTGTTTATACATTAAAACATAAAAAAATGTATCAAGTGAATATGCAAAGTAGAAAATATGCATTATTAAACATATATGAATAAATAATTTAATATTGTATTTACACAATAAGTTACCATGTAAAGTTCTGTAACCTTATAAACTTTATAACCTATCGCCTCTTAACTTTAGAACATGTGACTGAGAGATATTTTCATTAAGTCCAGGAGTTACATTGGCCTACAGAATCTACTGCCAATATATTTCTCAGAACTCTATTTTTTCTTTCCATGGCCCACCTCTTGGATCCTGCAGTACCTCTTCAAGTACAAAAAATGTATACTTGGCTTCCTTACCTGTTAAAGTTTATTTGTCAGGACATTGTTGATATCCTTCTTTTGATATCATAACAATGTTCATAAATCCTTTGTTTCAAAGCCCTTTCAGTTTTACATTTATAAAAAGCCATACACTGCTTACACGTAGCCATGTAGATCACATCTTTACTATTACAACTGGCTTAACATTTTGCCTGTATAAATCCATCTGCTGGATACATATATACATATCTATCTATCTAGAGATAGATAGATAGATAGATAGATAGATAGATAGATAGATATATAGATAGATAGATAGATAGATAGATAGATGGATAGATGGATAGATGGATAGATGGATAGATATAGTACTCTTATTGTTAATATAAAGACATTGGGCACGCAATCCACATTTAAAAGTCTCTTTCTTTTTTGTTGTAATTTCATTACTACCTCTGTGTTCAATTTACAATATGTTCTTAATGCTAGAACCTTTTCTAAAAGTAAATTTAATAGGCTCATTAAATACATCCTCTAAGTCAAACAAGCTTGATAAAAGCTGCAAATTTATAATTATTGTATTTTTATGACATTGGCATCCTTCTTTTACTACTTTAAATTTTAACTTAATGTCCTTCTTTCCCAATAATGGACAATATCTATCACTTCTGCCTTCCTTGAGTTCATTTATTACTTCCTCAATTAGTTTTACTGGTTATCTTCTCTCTATAAATCTATTCCTTAATTGGAGACATTCCTGGTTAAAATCCTCATTACCTGAGGTCATCCTGGAAGCTCTTCTAAATTGACCCTTAAGAATGCTTCTCTTCTGTCTGAAGAATTTAAAAATGTATCATTTTTGTATACCGTGGACTTAAATTGTTCTACTCCTCTTGTGAATGTATAGTAACATCTAGATAATTCACCCTTGCCCTTTCAATATTGTAGGTAAATTTAAGAAGTTCATTAGTTGTAACTATATATTGTAAAAATTATGATAAATTCTCTTCTGTATCATTCCAAAATATAGAGATATTATCCAGATATCTCTTATACATGCTCCAATACTTAACATAAGGGGAAATAAAAATAAACTTTTTTCTCCCATATGTGTAGTATAATATCGCGTAACTTGAAGCACAATATGCTCTTATTGCTGGTCCACTTACTTGTTTAAAAAATGTTTAAAAAATGTCCCTACAATTTACTACAAATCTCAAGATTAGAAGCAGGACACAGCCTGTTTGTTCATCCACACAGTTGTCCTATGTCATGCAAGGCTCTGTAGGCTTCACATACCCTTTTCCAGGTCGATGTCTTGATTAGCAATGTGAGAAATCAGTTGACTTTTGCATGTATTATGCCTTCTGTTCCAGGTAGTTCACTAGGGTACTGACCAGATGGTGAATAGGAGCACAGCTGCAGTGTCACATCCTGCCCTTCAACAGCTTACTGGTGGATATCTGCCTGACATGGCTCTGAGGCTCATTGCAGAGGAGTGGCCACGTTTGGCCAAAGTGTGTCCACCTGACACATGTCCTAGGTATGTGATACTGTACAGTTATGTACCCGGAACAGATGTTTGTGTTCCCACATGATGTCATACAGCAACCAATTTGCTGTCTAGTTCCTTGACAGGCATTGTAGACTTGCAAGGCCAAAGGAATGTCTACAAAGTTGAAAAAGTCCTCTGTGTATGCATGGACATCCACATCATCACTGCAAGGAGTGCCTACAAACACAGCATTTCAGGGTGTCAACTCCAAGGGTGTAGAAGCATGACTCTATCTTTGCTGGACTTGTACAGTGTCACATTTGTAGTTATGTTTTTTTGACCAAGTCTAATAACAAGATTATGGTTAAACCAAGGGCACATGCCTGGCAAAGCATTATAATCGCACAAACATTTTATGGCACACTGTGAGGTGCTGTGTTACCTTAGGAAACCTGCATAAAAGTGACAACATGTTACTTTTCGGCATCTGTCATGACACTGCCTAATGATGGTCTGCTGTGATGTACACACAAACATGACTGTATTGCTAATGGCATTATCAGTGACTGCTGATGAGATGTGGAAAGTGCCCCACCCCTCTATTCCTATGCCATGTATTATCCAATGTGTGTTTTACAAACCTGGATTCCATGGTGTCTCACACACCAGGCAGTACATATGGCAATAAGCATTTGGCCAACATGCACAGCTCACCTCATGCTCCACTCACACCCACATCACACACACATGGAGCTCCTTAACAGAGACATTCCCAAACAACAAATACCTCAAAAAACATATGCTAGTTGAGTACATATAATCATATCTCTGGAGACCACAGTACAAATAATACCTCATGCACCACTGTCTTACTGGCAAACACCTGAGGCAAACCACAAAATCAAACCTATTATTCATAGGTGATTACCTTTTGAGACAACTTGATGTCCATGTCACCAGGTTACATATGGGATAGGTCACAGTTTTCTCTCTGTGGATTGACATGATATGCCATACCACATATTGACGTTAGTCAATGAACATAATAACATAATAGTTCCTGCAGGTGTGTACGATGGTATATGTCACCGGACTGCTTGCAGAAACATGACAGAGCATAGGCACTTTTTTTTCTTGCGGGTAAACCCATAGCTTTTAGATGCATTTGACCCTCACCTAGGATGATGGCTCAATACACACAGAAAATGATGGATGTCAATAATTGCATTAGCATGTGGTGTCATTGTAAGGGGATCCACTACATGTCCACCTGGGATGACTTGCTCAACAGACCTCAATGCTTTGCCAGAGATTGTCTTCATCTGTCACCCCTGGGATGTTGAGTACTGGCCAAGGCTGTTGACACCCCAATAGTTCATCTTTTAGGAAATGTCTCAAGGGAAAACTTTCCAATGAAAAGGCCATCTTCACACATCACAGTTATGCCGCTATACATGGAATGGCAACACTAAACCCCACTCTGTGAAAGGTGTCCCAACCTTTGAATATGCAGACATTTGTGCAGTCACAGACACCTGGGTCAAGGCTGTGAAATGCACCACAACCAAACTAGACTACACATCCTTCCACATTTTCAGACCTGAAACTGACAGTGTGCAAGGTGATGCAGGTGGTGTATACATGTTCATTAAGGATAGATACACATCCAGATTGGTGAAACAGTGTGATTTCTCAGAGACACTGCAAGTGCTATTCACTGTTGGAAAGACACCTAATCAAGCCATTGTCAGCTACAGCGGCAGCAGTTCCATGAATCCACACCCATTGTGCTTATTTGCATCTACTTGTGTTTATCAAGATGCATCAGTACACCATGGTTTGGGGTGACATTAAGCAGCCACCAACTGTGTTGGTTAGATGTTGTGAAGCTTGCTTGCCCAAAGATTAGTTCACATCCTTAACTACAATGCCCCTCCTCATAAGGGAAGCCAACATAGTGCATCAGGTGTTTACAAATATGGGTGTCCACAGCAGCCCCTCCACTGTGAGGTCCTTTCTGGGGAGATCTGACTACAGATCAGTGTCATTAAAAAGTACAGTTTTGTACCTACCATAAATGTAGATGTTCGAAAATCCACATTGCTGCAGTCCTAACACTTGGGTAGTCCGCTGTCCCAGTCGGCCCGAATACCAAAGTATAAGGCTGACGTCGGTCAAGGCGCATTAGTCTGACGTCAGGACGTCAGGGTACAAATGCGCATGACCGACGTCATTTCCTCAGTCTTTTCTTGCCCCAGATGTCAGAAGACCCTAAAAAGATAAGGCCAAACCAAAACAACAACACACCAAACACCCTGTACCAAATATATGTACAATATATATACAAAGTCAGAAAGGTACAATCCCACCCACACAACCACCCCTAAACACAGAGGGGAAGGAGGTAAAATTGGACTGCAGCAATGTGATCTTCGAACATCTACATTTATGGTAGGTACAAAACTGTACTATGTTCTTCATACCACATTGCTGCAGTCCTAACACTTGGGTAGAATCCCAAAGCAGAGGTAAGGGAGGCTGGCAAATCATAAAGAAGCAGGAGCTGTCAACATGCCCTGCAAAATAGCTGTGGCAAACCAGCCCTAGATTTAGAGTAGAGAGGAAGGTGGTAATGCTTAGAGAAAGTATGCACTGAACTCCAAGTAGCTGCCTCCAAAATATCCTTAGTTGCCACCCCTTAGAAATGCTGTTGAAGTGGCAGTAGCCCTAGTGGAATGAGGCCTAATCCCAGCTGGAATCTCCTTGCCATGATGGGAATAACAAAATGCAATGCAAAACCCAATCCACTTAGAAATAGTTTGTTTTGACACAGGCTTGCCCTGAGAACTCAAAGCAAAAGAAACAAACAACTGCTGAGACTGCCTAAAATCCTTAGTCCTGCTTAAATAATAACGCAACTGCCTGTGTACATCTAAAGTGTGCAAAATCTTTTCCCCTTATTTTGGGGATCTGCATAAAAAGTAGGCAAATGAATAGTTTGGTTTAAAGCCACACTAGAAACCACCTTAGGCATAAAGGAAGGATTAGTACGTAATGATACCCTATCCTTATGGAAAATCAAAAGGCTCAACCGCCATAAGGGCCTGCAATTCAGAAACCCTTCTTGCAGAAATAATGGCCAGCAAAAAAGCAGTCTTCCATGACAAGTATTTCAACTCTGCAGTAGCCGCAGGCTCAAAAGGTTGTAGAGTAAGTTTCTCCAACACAAAATTGAGGTCCCAAGCAGGAGTAGGAGCTCACGTGGGGTCTTATATTCTTTGCCCTCTAAGAAATTGCTTGAACAAAGGATGAGAAAACAATGGTGGGTCACAATCATAGTGAGCTGAAATTGCTGCAGCATGAATCTTAATGGAAGAGAAAGACAAACCTTTGTCCAATAACTCAGTAAGATATTGAAGAGCCACACTCAAATTTGGCTCAGAAACATCCAAATCCTTTGCTGCACACCAAAATAAAAATCTCTTCCATTTTCCCTGCGTACACTTTCCTTGTACTAGGTCTTCTGGCTTCCATAATCACATTCAAAACTTGTTGAGGAAGCTGAGACCTGCTATGGTTCAAAACAGAATATGCCAGGCTGTTAGATGAAGAGAGTGAAGCTTGACATTGAGTAGATGCCCGTCCTTCTGAGACAATAGGTGTGGAATCAAAGGTAAGGGCCATGGAGGCTTCCTTACCAGACTCCTCAGCAATGGGTACCAGTGCTGCCGAGGCCAATCTGGAGCTATTAAAATCATCCTTGGCTTGTCTTGTCTGACCTTTAGGAGTACCTTTGGGAGGAGAGGCAGAGGTGGAAAGGCATACACATGAAGATTTTTCCAACTGAAAGAAAGAGCATCCACTTTCCAGGCTGTGTGATGAAACCTTTTCGCAAAACTTTGGCAGCTGGTGGTTTAGTGGAGAAGCGAACAGATCTATGTCTGAGTTCCCATGACACTGTCAATGTTTGAAATACATGAAGATTCAGTTTCCACTCGTGGGGATCCATGATTTGCCTGCTTAACACATCTGCTAAGGAGTTCTGTGCTCCTGGCAGAAACCTTGCTTGAAGATTCAGTTGCAAGCTTAACGCAGTCTCCCACAAAATCATTGCTTGCCTGCATAGAGGATAAGAATGTGTTCCCCCTTGTTTGTTGATGTACCACATGACAGTTGTGTTGTCTGTTAGAATCAACACCTGCCCTGGAAGAAGTAAACTTGAAAGCCAGTAATGCAAACTGGACTGCTAACATCTCCTTCATGTTGATATGTAGATGCTGCAGTCTGGCAGGCCACTTGTCTTGTATCCACTTTCCATTCAGATGAGCTCCCAAGCTGTGTCTGAGGCATCTGTCGTTAGAATCTGACTCGCCTCTGGCCGGGTCACAGAGAGTCCCTTGTTTAGGTGACATTCCTGAGCCCACCACAAAATTCCTTTGAATGCAAGGTATTATTTGAATGACAGTGTCCAAATCCTGGCAGTGCTGTGTCCATACATTTTTGAGATACCATTGTAGCTTCCTCATATGCAGTTTGGCATTGGGAAGTACCAGAATACAAGATGCCATGAACCCTAAGGCTTGAAGGACTGTCCTTGCAGTCAGCCCGGACTGATGAGATAGTTGATGGAAGTAGAGAAAGTTTCTTTTGTTTGTCCGGGGTTAAAAGGCCATCTGTTGCTGTATTCAGTCTCACACCCAGAAAGCACATGTCTTGAGAGGGTACTAGACTGGACTTTATTTCGTTCACAGAATACCCTAGGCATCTTAGCACTGCTATCACATATTCCAAATGCTGAAGAAGCACGTCCCTTCCTTAAGCCAGAATCAGGCAATCGTCCAAATAAGGATAGATTTGTATTCCTTTTAGCCTGAAGAAAGCTATCACTGGAGCCAGAACCTTTGTGAATACTCTGGGTGCAGTAGATAAGCCAAAGGGCAATGCAGAGAACTGATAATGAGAATTCCCAGCTTGAAAACGCAGATACTTCCTGCAAATTAGTCTGATAGGAACATGAAGGTAAGCTTCCTTGAGATCCAAAGTTACCAACCAGTGATCTTTGCCCAGCAGAGGTAAAAGCTGTTGTAACGTCAACATTTTGAACTTGGGAATGTCCAGATAAGTGTTGAGGATAGACAGATCCAAAATTGGTCTCCATGTGTTCCCCTTTTTTGGTACTAGGAACAGGCGAGAATAAAATCCTAGGCCCCTTTCTGGCACAGGAACCGGCTGAATGGCCCCTATTTGGAGCAACAGAGAAATTTGCTTGTGAGCCTCTTTCCTTTGTTGAGGAGGAATGTCTGGCATGCCTTTGAAAGGAGGCAATGTATGGAAATAAAACCTGTAATCGTGGTGAATGATATCCAATACCCATCTGTCTTGGGTAATTAAACTCCAGTTTTCTTTGAAAAGTGCCAACCTTCCTCCCAAAGGTGCTGCCAGACGAGAAGATTCTGGCAGCTGAAAAGGCAGGTCATTGGGTCTGTTTACGAAAGGACTGACCCCTGCCCTCACTAGAAGACTGAGCAGGTGAACTCCCTGTTCTAGGCCTAAAAGAACCTTGAGCTCTGCCTCTACCACGCCTAGACCTACCCCTAGACTGGGAATCATAAGCAGGATATGTCCACCCCTTGGTAGGCCAATTTCTACTAAACTTCGAGGCTGAACCTGCAAAAATCTTTAACAGTCTGCATAGACTTAGCCTTGTCTTCCATTTTCTTTAGAACTGCTTCCACAGGCGAACCAAACAACACATCAGATTGTAAAGGAGCATCTAAAATCCTTGTTTTCACATGCTCAGCTAAATTCTGATCCCTCAACCAGGCGTGCCTGAAGAACCGAACCAGTGGCAGCCACCCTCGAAGAGGCCTGCACAGCATCAAAACCACATTGCAAAGAATGCTTACCCACCTGTTCAGAAACATGAACTAAATCCTGCAACTCTTTACACTCAATACCTTCCGCCAAAGCATCTACCTTAGACTTTAATTGTGAAAGGAGATAATTTTGGTATTTCAACATGTGAAACTGGCAATTTAAAGCTCTCATGGCCAAAGTGGAAGAAGTATACACTTTCTTTCCCCATCTATCCAAAGCCCTTGCCTCTTTATCTGGAGGAACAGGATTTTTAACAACAGAAGCCTTAACACCTTTAGGCCCCTGTGAAACAGTTTCTGGGTCTGCCCTAGGACTCTTAAAAGATACTTATGAGCTTCAGGCACCCTATAATATCTATCCGGTTTAACTGGAGCAGGAGGCAAAGAGTCAGGGTTCAGAGAAGCCTCTGCAAAACATCCTCCACCACATCTAGAACAGGAGGTATAGC
This sequence comes from Protopterus annectens, assembly GCF_019279795.1. Taxonomy (NCBI): domain Eukaryota; kingdom Metazoa; phylum Chordata; order Ceratodontiformes; family Protopteridae; genus Protopterus; species Protopterus annectens. The sequence continues at coordinate 1,763,537,916 of NC_056732.1, forward strand.
TAAAGGCCTATGCTGGGAAGAAACAAAAATTCCCTAAGCCTTTTCCTGGAATCAGAGAAATCCTGACCTTCCCATTTAAAATGCTCCCTCATGGAACGAAGAGTCTCTGAAAATGAAAAATCCTCAGGAGGAGAAGCAGAAGGAGTAGAATCATCTACATCAGAATCAGAGTAAGGGAATACTCCTGCAAGTCTTCAGCCAAGACTCAGAAGCATCCGAACACTGCTCAAAACTCCCAAGCTCAGGTTCCACCCTAGGCCTCTTATCAGGAGGGGCATAGAACCTCTAATCATTGTAATCAAATCTTCTGCCATCTTAAGCATATGCTTCTTAGGTACAGACCCTGAAGAACTAGGGGTAACACCTGAAACAAAACCTGGCCTGCCCCTGGGAGAAGCCTTGGAAACAGCAGGGGAGGGCCTAACCACCTTAGGAAGGGAGGGAAGAACAGCTACCTGAGAAGCCCCTTCCGCCTGGCCTACCTCCTGAGAGGTCACATCTTGCAGTAATAAAGTCTCTCCCTGGGATTCCAAAGAAATTTCTGGCTGAACCCCTGGCTCCACCGAGCCCTTAAAGAACCGACGTCCGGTACGGACGGTTCTTCCAGTCTAGGCTTTGCTGTTTTGTCCTTGCGCTTTTGACGAAGCGGCGCCGGAGCATCCGACGGCATTTTATAATTACACTGCTTCCCAAAAACTAACCTGGCACAATCTAATCTTCTCTTTATAGTGCGTTTGTTAAATCGAGCACAAGAGCGACAGCCAACAACGTCGTGCTCAGGCCCTAAGCAAGGTATACACAAGGTATGGTAATCCCTATGAGGTATCTGTTTCCCACAAGAAATACAGTTATTCACTTTTTCTGACATCCGTAAAATACTGAGGCAAGAAAAACCAAAATATTCCCAACGGGTACTTAGCCAACTTGGATTCGGTCTGAAACTCCGACTTCGGAAAATCTCAGAACGCCAACCTGCACTTGCAAAACTGATTCTGCATCGGACCATGTGGCAAAAAAGACTGAGGAAATGACGTCGGTCATGCGCATTTGTACCCTGACGTCCTGACGTCAGACTAATGCACCTTGACCGACGTCAGCCTTATACTTTGGTATTCGGGCCGACTAGGACAGCGGACTACCCAAGTGTTAGGACTGCAGCAATGTGGTATGAAGAACATCTAAGTATCATACCTACACCCCACCCATTGCAGAAAATACAGTAATAAATGTCAACAAAGCAATTTATTACCTCCTATGGGGTGGTTTACGTAGATTAACTGCACTTCTCCCCCTCAGATGGGACAGGCAAGTATGCAAGAGCTCCACACCAATGCTTTATGCAAACACCAGTACAACTGCATAGACTCAGCTGTACCTGACAGGAGGGAAAACAAGCCCCTCATGGCACAGCAAACCTGCCTGGTGGACAACTGCCTTTAGCAGGCTAGACAATAAGAAGTGGACTTTACTGTGTGACAGTTGGAGTGAGGGCGCCCCCCCCAAAAAAATGGGGACACCCTCCTCAGCCAAAACAAGCACATAATGTTGTGGTGACATATGCAGAAACAGTATGTGATAAAATTAGCCTCCCCCACAAAGGACAACCAGAACCCACTGTGTAGTTATGTGTAACCTCAGAGGAAAAGCCCAGATTGTTGTGAACTCATACTTAATGATACCACATATAAGTCTGTACTTATAGCTAACCTGTTGTCCCACAGGTTCTGAGTCAACTTTACTCCCCTGCTCCCTCCACATGTGCCACATGACATCCCTATAACCTGTCCCATACCATCTATATCTACAGAGCAGGTCATAACTGGCCTCTCTATGGAGGATACACAGCATCTATTGGACATGCTAACATCCCAGTATGTGACCTACATGGGATCCAACAAGGATTACAGTCATAGTGTAATCATTGGCTGCATCTTAGCTGACTGGAAAACAGCAACTGTTATCCCCTTGCACAGAGGTGTTACATCCACTGAGCACATGGACTATAGACCTATTTGCCTGAGTAGACATATCTGTAAGCCCATGGGGCAAATCATCATGGAGCTGATCAGCAAAGATATATGTAATCTACAAACAGTTGACCAAACACAGTGTGAGTTTCTGAAAGGAGGATCATAGCTGTTAACCTGGTGAATATGTCTGAGGCAGTCAAGAAGGACCTGATGAAGGGACATCAGGGCATACAACCTCCTGGACACAGCCAAGCTGTGTTACTTTATCCCCCATTCAGCCATCATTGACAAAAATCACCCAATTAAGCATCGATGGTAATATCATTATAGGGGTCACTAAGTGGCTCACTGATGGAGCACATACTCAAAATAGGGAATCCACCCCCAATAGCTGCTCTGTAACCAGCACTGTTCAACAGGGCTCAGTCCTGGGTCCTCTACTGCTTGAAATCCATTTAACCACAGTACAACCAAAAAATAAATGTCTATGACTGACAGTGTTGGCTGATGCAACTGTGAGTGGTCATAGAATCTGTGAGTTATGTCAATATCCTATAAATGGTTCATGTTCCAGGCCCGTGCTTACACTTATCAAGGATAACAGAACTTGTCAGAGATTTGGGATGCATAAACAGGCTTAAAAAGGCCCTTGTGGTCATTAGCCTAGTAAACACCTATGAACTTATGAACCTATGAATCTTACAAGAGGATTTTGATAAACAAATGCCTGTTGACATACTTATGGCTGCAAACTCCATGGAAATATCTTTGTAGTATCATTTCCATTGGTAAAACCAATGTACCTAGTAAGTAGCACATTAGTAACAACACCTGATGTACACACTCAGGGGTGATAGACCTGGGCACACAGGTGGTAAGTAGCACATCAGTAGCAACACCTGATGTACACACTCAGGGGTGATAGAAATGGGCACACAGGCCTGGCCATGCAGGTTTACACCTAATATTCCTTAGATCACCACGTCTCCTCAGTGGTAAGAAGGGAATCATATTTCATAACTGAGGGCACTGTCATCTAAAACTGACATACTCATATACTCCATGTACTCTTTCCTCAGCATGTCAATATTTGAGTATAATGGCCATTTTGTAAGGCACCTTTCCAACCACTACTGACAATTGCACACAACACAACACAATGGTCCCTCGAAAGGGAACTTCATGTTCTAAGTGTCTGTCCAATGGGGATCATCTGAAATCAGTGTTATTGTAGCCTGTGGCATATAGACTACTCAGAGGTGATCTATGCCTTGCATACGAGGCAATGTGTAACCCTGCTTGACTGGAAATGCTGCATATCTGCAGATGGCATGGTACACAGAGTAGTCACTGTAAAGATATTAACCTGGTATGTGACATTAGTAATACATGCCGGTGGGACAGATCTCTCTAGCAGATTTCAACACACACCTTTTAAACAGAATCCTACTTAATGGCAAGCTGAGCACCTCACTGGGCCTCGTCAGATGCCATCTGTATGATTAGCTGATGACTGTTATTCCACCACAGGGCTTCTGACTGTGTCCCTTGTGGTCACGGGCAATATGTGCTGATAGTGCAAATAAGGGTAAGAACTTGGCTAAGACTGTAAGGACTCTAGGGCCATTAAGCTACAAAAGTTCAAAGTTCCTATGATTCCATAAGCTGATGTAAAATGCTCTAACAGCCACACACACAAACCTGGCTACATAAAGGATAGCACCACTTGCAATTAATGTTTACAGGACACTGTACAGCACACACACACACACACACACACACACACACACACACACACACACACACACACACACACACACACACACACAGTCCAAGTTGGCTGCAAGCAAATTAGAACAACTACCTATGTAATGGTACACACTACACATCACAGTATATGATGCATGCACTACTCCTCAAGTCTGCTATTACTATCTCTTTAGGACATCTTATGCCGGCGTCAACTTACAGGGCCAAAATGTGAAGCACCATTGCAGTTTGTTAGTCTGAGGGATTCCTGGTTGTTTTGCAGGGAGATGCATGCACACATGTGAAATCACAGACACACACACACACACACACACACACACACACACACACACACACACATGCACACACACACACACACACACACACACACACACACACACACACACACACACACACACACACACACACACACACCACCTGACCTGGAGTAAGATTAGAACCCCTACCTATCTCTAGGATCATAGGATCACAGGAAGTTACTAGGCTATTGGTCCTGAGGCCATTAAATGCCTAGCCAAGAGTTTAGTCCATGTATAGATAAATCAGCACTCAATGCCCCTGTCCAGCAGAGACACAGGTGGAATCCCAGGGATGTATTTTCTATTTTCCATCCAATTATCTAGGTTGCACTTAAAAAGGGTACTTGGCTTGACATGGAGAGGGAGTCTATTCCACAAAAGGGGGAGTCTCTGGGACACAACTCTGTTCTGCCAGCAAGTCCTATTAATGTAACAGATCAGGTTGAGGCCACGTTTGCGGGTTACTCAAGTGGAGCTTGACTTGCGGATATGCAGCAGTCTCATCCAGGCTGGGTCCAAGATTGCTTTGTATGCAAGACAAAGGTCACCTCTGAGGATATTTTTGGGGCCCTGGATACTCCTGGTGAGGAACCTCTGTGGTCTCTCCAGCTGCTACATGTGCTTTGTCAGGCACATGCCAAATGGGGCATTGTACTCAATAATGGGTCTTATAAAGGAAGAATACAGGGATGTTATGACCTCCTTGTCCCCGGATGAGATAACCTTACTTATGAGGTGGGCCATGTAGAAAGCTTTCTGTACAGTGGAAGCAACTTGGTGGTCAAAAGTTAGGTTTCTATGAATCTGGCTGCCCAAATCCCTCACGTCTGACTGAGCACTTAGGACATTGTTATTAATGTGATAATTTGTGGGGATGTACTCTCCTCAAAGTTGACGATTATGATGCATTTTTTTGTATTTAGCTTGAGGCTATGTTTCTGGCACCAGTCATTTGTTTGAGTGAGACCCTCTTTGAGGATTTCCACATCACTAGGGGAATTGATGATAGCACCTAGCTTGCAGTCAACTGCAAACTTGGTTAGTCAAAGCCCACTGCTTTTGGCCTGCACCTCAGAAAAGTATATCCAAAATAACAGAGACCCTAAGACTGAACCCTGGGGTACCCCACATGATACGGGTCTACTGCTTGAGGTGGCTTTTCTTATTTTGACTAGATGGCTTTCCTTATTTTGACTAGATGGGTTCTATCAGTGAGCCAGTTAGCTACCCATCTGGTAACATATGGATTGAGGCCTAGTTGAGAGAGTTTATCTATTATGCCAGAGGGGGAAATAGTGTCAAAGGCTTTGGCCAGGTCATGGTAGGTGGTGCGCACTGCCTTCCCTTCATCCATGCCTTTGGTGACTGTCTCAAAAAAGTCGAACAAATTTGAGAGACATGACCTCCCCTTGATGAAGCCAAACTGTGTGGGATCAAATGTCTGGAGGTTGCAATGTCCTTGTTAATAAAGTCCATGATAATCAGTTCCATGCCCTTGCAGATCAGGCTAGTTAGACTGATGAATCTATAATATCCTGTGTCGGTGGATGCTCCACCTTTTTGTAAAGGGAGCAAATCTAGTCTTACACACTATGGATCACAATGCTCACTGCATGCACTACGGCTGACATCTGTTGTATACATCACTGCAGGGAAACTACCTGTTGATTACATAAACTAGGCTTGTGTTGAACAGCATCTCTGGCCTGCAGAGTGATATTGCTTCTTACTGTTATCTGCATCTAGAAGCCTAACAGTCAGATAACTGTTATCTATCCTAGCTATGTGGCAGTTGCTATTTTGGCCATATGTGGTTGTTTGCATTTGGATGGGCAAGCCTGTGGGCAGGAACAATGTGCCCTGACAATGTGTGCATAGACACAATTATACATTACACCACCTGTTGGCATATGTGTGGTGACATCGAGCAGGGACAGGGGTCTGCATGTAAGTAAGTGCATTATCTACTGCTGAGCCCTTACTTTGGATCCTTTCAGCAACATTATTTACATGTCATAGTGCAGCTTTAATCACCATTATCAAGGTATGTAGGACAGTACAGACATCCACACACATATAACAGGGACGTATATATAATTGTAGTTGTGTGTGAGAATGATATATATATATATATATATATATATATATATATATATATATATATATATATATGTTACATAGATATATGGGGGAGAGACAGAGATGTATGTTTTTATATAGATATAGGCATGTGTGTGTGTGTGTGTGTGTGTGTGTGTGTGTGTGTGTGTGTGTGTGTGTGTGTGTGTGTGTGTGTGTGTGTGTGTATATATATATATGTGTGTGTGTGTGTGTGTGTGTGTGTGTGTGTGTATATTAATACATATGTATATATATATATATATATATATATATATATATATATATATATATATATATATATATGGATCTACCTGAAAAGAACAAAAACTGAAAATGCCGACAATGAGAAGACCGACACCAGAAGACCACCAACGTAAATAATCGACAGTCCAGAATCCCAATGCTGAAAACACTGACATGTGAAACGAGCGCGACTGTGTAACCATGCAATAGTAATGGACTTCAGGGTTAAGGTGTGGGTAAGGTAAGTGTGCATCAGTGATGGACTTTAGGGTTAGGGTGCAGGTAAGGTAAGTGTGCGATAGTGATGGATTTCAGGGTTAGGGTGCAGGTAAGGTAAGTGTGCATCAGTGATGGACTTTAGGGTTAGGGTGCAGGTAAGGTAAGTGTGCGATAGTGACGGACTTCAGGGTTAGGGTGCGGGTAAGGTAAGTGTGCGACAGTCACGGGCTTTAGCGTTAGGGTGTGAGTAAGGTAAGTGTGCGATAGTGATGCACCTTAGGGTTAGGGTTTGGGTTAAGGTTAGTGCATAGATAGTTGTGTATGTAAGGTTTAGTGTAGGTTTGTAAGGTTTTTGGTGCACTTGTGTTGTGTGTGTGTTTTTCGAAATGGATTTGTTTTGTTTTGTTGAGTTTCGGGATTGTGGTTTGTCGGGCATTTAAACTGTAGGGTATTTAAACTGTTGTTCTTTTTGTGTCAGTGTTTTCATTGTCATGCTTTTAGCTTGCTGATCATTTCAGGTAGATATATATATATATATATATATATATATATATATATATATATATATATAGATATACATAGAGAGAGAGAGAGATAGTGACAGACGGACAGACAGATATGTATACATGGATCTAGGACTTTTGATCGAAAGATCAAATGTCCGAATCCATAATTACTGAACGCACTTTAACAAAAGCGCTTTCACCGAAAAAGCGCTTTCATTAAAGTCTGTTAAAAAAACAAAAAAAAAACAAAAAAAAACACTAACTTTACTGCTATGCAGGGGGCAAGCCCCCCTGCACCCCCCACCCCGACCTACTTAAATATTCTCAATCCAAGTTTGCACTACAGTGGGGAAAAGGGAATTTTCCCTTATCCACACCATAGTACGACTGGCACAACAAGCATACTTAACTGAAAGTGCTGCTTCTGTGAATAGCACTTTCGGTTAAGTATGCCCTACGATTAATTTTTCGGTGGAAAGTGCAGTCTGGGACCTGTATGGATCCCGTATACATATGTCTATGTATGTATGTATGTATCTATAGACATATCTATATATAACAGACAATTTTGAGCAAGGAGCAACAGAATTGCACTCTGTTTAACTAAGTGTAGAGCATCCTCTGCTGGAGTCTCACTACTAATAAACTGACACCAGCTCACACCTACCTGTACTCTAGTCTGGGATTATGTGTGTTACATGAAATGACATCTGTCCCTGTTTCTGCATTGCTGCACTTCACACAAATTGTCTATGACATTCTACAGCTGTCTGATGTAATTAATATGTGACAGAAGATAATAATATTACACCACACACAGATTGACAGTCTGTAAAACACAACATAATAATACCTCACATCCAAAAGGAGTGGACGCATCTAGAATAAACCCATCAATACCATCACACATGCTAACTTTCCTACCTACAGAGCCACACATGATGCTGCCTAGCTGAGAGGGGTCATTCATCACAGAATCAACAGCATAAATACCTATGCTGTTATTCCTGCATTAAGTAAGACATACAACGTATGATCAATTTCTGTATTATTGTCCTGAGACTGCCTTGACTGCTGATATACAATTGATGAGTGACTGTTCATAGGTTCATAGGTCTTTACTAGGCTAATAACCACAAGGGCCTTTTTAAGCCTATCCATGCATCTCAAATCTCTGACAAGTGCTGATACCCTTAATAAGTGTAAGCATGGGCCTGGGAGATGAACCATTTACAGGTTACCTGTGTCCATTAGAGACATAGGTGCCAAACCAGGGATGAATTTCCGGTTTCCCAGCCAATTGTCCAAGTTGCACTTGAATTGGGTTAGGGAGGAACTCTGCTTCACATGGATATGGAGGCTGTTCCATAGATTGGGTAGCCACTGGGATACATAACTATCACTCCAGCAGGTCCTCTTTATATCACAGGCAAGGTTTAAGTCTTTAGAACAGGTAATTCTGGTGCTGTTTGTTTTGTGGACATCCAAGAGGTCCATCAGAGTGGGGTCTGACAATGCTCTGTATGCATAGATTTCCCCCCAAAAGCCTGTAGGAGACAGAATAAAGGGATAGGGCCTTGAGGTGGCCTGCATATGGCATATTATTTATGCCCTGAATTGTTTTAGTGAGGAACCTCTGTGGACATTCCAATTATTGGATATGCCTAGTTAGGTATATACCAAAGGGGGCATTGTACTCAATAATAGGGCTGATGAATGCCGAATATAGTGGAACAATAACTTCCTTGGACTCAGATGCCATACATTTGTTTATAAGTTGCCCAACATAGAATGATTTCCTCACCACTGTAGGCAAGTGATGATCAAAGGCTAGATTACAATCTATGTGTGTCTCTAAGTCCCTGACTACTGGGTCAATTCTAAGGGGTGTGTTGTCAATGTGATAGTTACCAGGCATGGATGACTTCCAAATGGATACTATTATGCATTTCTTGTCATTTTGTTTAAGTCCATCAGTTGTTTGTCTGTGTCAGCCCCTCCTGGAGAACATTTGTGTCAGTGTGAGATTCAATGACCGCTCCTAATTTGCAATCATCTGCAAATTTAGTCAGTCAGAGACCACTGGCATTGGCCTTGACTTCTGAGAAGTAAATGCCAAAAAGGAGCAGTCGAAGGACTGATCCCTGAGGGACTCCACTTGGGACTGGCCTCTTTGTAATGGTAGACTCCCCAATTCTAACTTCCTGGGTCCTCTCTGTGAGCCAGTTGACTATCCACCAAGTGACATATGGGTTTGTAACTACCCTGTTGAGTTTATCAACAATGCCTGAGTGGAGTATTGTTTCAAATGCCTTGGCCAGGTCAAGATAGGCAGTGTGAATGATATTGCCCTCATCCATTGCTTTGGTGACCTTCTCAAAAATGTCCACCAGGTTGAGTAGGCATGATCTGCCCTTGATGAAATCAAACTGGGTTGGGTCCAGTGTCTGGAGGTTTACTGTATCTCTATTGATCATCTCCTGATAATTCTTTCCATGGCTTAATATATAAGACTAGTGAGACGCATGGGTCTGTAGCTTCCAGGGTCTGTAGATGGCCCAACTTTGTGCAGAGGAATGACTGTTTCCTTTCTCTATGCATGAGGTATGAAGCCTGGTTGGATGCTACAGTTAAATATTAATTCCAGAGGCCTGTCATGTTTCATGCTATTTAGAAGGCATCCTGGGATATTGTCTGGACCCATTTAAGCAGTATTCTTGTTTTTAGAGATAGTGTTAAGGACCTGTTCCCCAGTGATAGTAGGGAGAGTTATATTTGACGATATTTTCTGAGGGAAGGTTGAGGGAGGGGGGAGTAAAGTTGGAGCTGAATTTATCAGCCAGGGGGTTTGCTATATCTTCTAGCTCAGTATAGGTGACTCCATTTACAATGAGCTCTGCATACAATTGTGTATTGCCCTTGATGTTGCAGATATAGCTAAAGAATGCTTTGTGGTTGTCCTTTGCCTGGGAGATAAACTTACCTCTAATTTGGCTTTGGTAGACTTTATTTCTCCTCTAAGTTGTTTGTTTAGTTTGATGAAAGTGCTTTTATCCTGCTGGGTGCTGCACCTCCTAATTTTTGGCATGATTTTCTTCCTCCGGTTATACAGCTGAATGACTTTGCGATTTCACCAGGGTGGCTTGTTTTTGAGTTAGTTCTGTACTTCTTCCTGGTGGGTACAGCTGCCTCTATGCAGCTATTAACATGCTTGTGCAGGGTTTCTGTGAACAGTTCTGCATAGGCAGAAGTGTTCTCAGGGTTTATGGGGGCTTGAAATTTTGCCAGGTTATCACTTAATAGCAGGAGGTTAGCCTTAGAATAGTTCCTGAATATTCCAGGTTTAGCTGGGGGTCCATGTTTTATTTTTACTTCAAAGGAGACCATTGTGTGGCCTGATCTTACCAGGGAAGGCATTACAGTAGGGGATGTGCAGCATTCTCCCATATTAGTGAGGACTAGGTCCAGTATGATTTCACCCCTGGTTGGTGTATTGATTATATGTACCAAGGAGTTTGTGATTTCAAAATCCATTAATGTGTGTGCATGTACATTTAGTGTTGCATATGATTCCCAGTTAAGCAGTTATAAGGGAACACTCGTGTGTTGGGTGTGGGTGAACAACACCACATGTTCTGCTGGGATACACAGTAGTCAAAATCGCATGTAACCCCACCATCTAACATCTCCCTTGACTGATGTAGTGAATATTCCATGCATAAGGCATAGTGAATATTAAAGGACAAGTGACAGTGGAACAGGTATCTGTAGTCCCATGTGGATGTTATTTATGTCCAAATAGCCCACTATATTTACTTGCATAAATGAAGCAGATCCATACATACAATGCTATATCATAATAATCCTACATGTACTGTATCAGTTAGAGACTTACCTTGCAAATGCAGCAGTTGACAGAATTGTAGTTCAGGGCTGACTCTGTCTGATGCAAGCAGTACACAGCCAATACATGCATGCATGGAGGTTGTGTGGGTTACCTAGCATCAATTTTAATATATGTATGTGAGTAGGAGTAAGGTGTCAGTCCCTAGGTCCCTAGGTTGTCAGTGAATGTGCTATGCATTGTCTCTTAGCCAAAGCCAGGACATACTGAGCACATCTACAGCTGCCTACAGGGACATCAGCAGGGGTTGCTCCTCCGAGTCATCCTGTGACTGTGGCGACATAGGCACTGGTGGGGGGCTGTGTATCTGTCTCCTTTGCTGATCCTACTGTAGCTATTTCTGCAGGATCAGATTATGTAGCATAGCACGTAGTGTGAATATCTGTGCACAAGTACCTGGAAAGTACTGCAGGATTCCACCAGATATATCTAGGCACTGGAACCATGACTTCAGAAGCCCAGACACATACTCTATGATGTTCCTAGTTTGTGCATGTGCTTCATTATCGCATTCTTCCATGGGTGTGAGTGCATTTCTGATGGATGTCATCATCCATGGTTCTAGTGCATAGCAAGCATCCCATAGTAAATGGCCATATGGACTATCCCCCAGCAAGCATCTGGTATAGCTGTGATGTGCACCAGATATGGGAGTTGTGATAACTGCCAGGGCTGCCAGCACACACATTTAAGATAATCCCTTGGGAATTGCACATGACATGTCATTTGATGGAGTGGTACCCCTTGCAATTAACGTGGATTCTACCCTGTTCACCAGGTAGTGCCTTGATGTGTACGTGAGTGCAATCTATGGCACTCAGTACTACAGGCTAGTGTGCTACATATTAGAGCTGTTGCATATTGCTGTCCCACACCTGAGAGGAGAGGGGAAAATATGTGCTGACTGGCATGTGGTAGCATAGCATCCAGGAAATGGTGGAGTATCCTGGATGCAGATGCCTGTGACACCCCCATTGTATCCCCAGTTGGTCTTTGGAAAGTACCTGTACCTAGTATCCTAAGGGATACACATACCTTTGTTTCCACTGGAATGAGTTCCTCTCTGTTAGCTCTGGCTCTGAGTTTAGGGCAGAGTTCTTCTAATATATCCCTGTCCACCCTGTAGCGCTCTACAATCTGCAGCTCATGTAGCTTCTGGAAGGTTACTCTGGGCCTGAACACTCTTCTCCTTCTCAGTCTAGGCCTATTGTCAGCAGCAGCATCAGCACTGACCTCAGCATCTAGCACATACAGATGTAGCAGACTCACAGAAGCCCCTAGCATTATCCACAGTAAAAATTCCCAAGTTTGTCATCCAATGGTCCAGAGTATTGGGGAAAAACAGAATGAAGGGTGTATGCATACCTTATACAGGTCTACTGTAGGTACAGAATGTGTGCTTGGCTAACTATGATGCATTCCACCTGCCTACAATGTAATGAACATCATTTAATGGCACTATTTTAGTGTGCCCTGTGTTGCGCAGCATACCTTATCAATATAATAAATATTCATTCAATAGATCTGCTTTACAATCAGTACTGCCTATGTCATAACTGTCACGTGGGTACTATGCTTGCATTAACCAGTTAAGCTATGCACCACACCGTGTAGCATGGCTTATACAACAGGCAATATTAATAATTGAATACATTCAGTTTTAATGACTTGCTGCCTTCATCATCACTGTCCCCTGGGTGGTCTTTCTGTGTGGACATATGCACCGGAGCATAAAAGAGCCTAGAAATGACACCCTGATGTCAACCACATCCTGAGTAAACATCAACATGGTCTACGGGCCTACACAAAGTGGATATGCGGATACAACTACTCTTTTTTGCTATTTAATAAATCCACCTCATTTGAATACACATCCATGCCAACAGCCTGGAAACTAGATGTTTCATAGCAGTATGACCTTAGCAACAGCAACAATGCACCATATTGTATGGACCTGATGTAAGGTCCTATAATACATTTCTGTCAAATCCTTTTTTCTCTCTCTCTCTTTTTTTTTATTTTTCTATTAAGCATGTTTGCCCACTGTGGCGTGTAGTGCAAACATACCAAGATTATTAAAAAAGATTATTAATTTAACTTATTCCCTTCCTCTTTTTGACATCCACAATAATACTTTTGCTCATATGTGTATGGAGTAGGACATTTTCAGGGGATTTATGTAGTTTTACATCCTCTTTTGTCTGTGTAGACTCCTGTGCATGGAATTTTTCTGTGTATACTATGGACACTGACACAAAGTCTGCACAGATGCCTTTTGCTTATTGGATCACACATCCTGTCTCATTTGCATGAGATTCACCTACTTATTAGGCAATTTGTATGCCACAGAAGTTTCAGTGTTTGCCCGTGCATGTGCGCTGCTAAGCAGCGCTTAGTGAATCTAAAACTGTTTGCACCCATGTAGGCATTGTGCTTCAATATCTGCACAAAAAATATTATAGGCTTTATTGAATTCCCCCCCAATATCTTTATTATAATATTTATTATCTACTGCCTTTAGGAAATCCCATGAATCCTTTAAAATACCTTCTTGTTGTGTCCACACTGACTTTAATTGCAAGTCAATGTATTTTGTATATAGGATGTGTCTTTGACCCATTTCCTGCCACTATGGGCCTCAGTGGGGGATCTTTGGTATTTTTATGTACTTTGGGAATTCCAAATATAGATGGTATAGTCGGCTTATCCATCTTTAAAAAATTGTAGGTATCTAGATCTATTAAATCTTCCATTAATACATAATTTAATGCGTAATCAATCTTTGAATTGGCTATATAAATTTCACTTTAGAGAGCCGATCATATTTTCTTTCATCTCCTAAAAGATTCATCATCTTATCCACTTACAAAATATTGTCCATTATGATTGTCCCTCCCCCTTTATCAGGCCTCATTACTCTTATATTAATGTTTCTCCTTAAAAAACACTCCTAAAGGAACTGCATGACCACAATGGAAAATTCAACACTTTTGACCCTTTGTGCACTGTTTATCAACATTGAACACAAATAATAAAAACAATAAAACAAGTATTGAGTGATTTCGTCCTGTTATCTAGGACTTCATCAGAATACACCTTAAAAGCTCATCAGTTCTAATTTATATAACATATCAATTAACTAATAAGCCAAACAGTTGAGCATTGGGAAAATTTAAAGAAACATTCCAAAATTATAAAATGCACCTTAATTGCCTTTAAAAATCATTTTGAATACAATGAAATAAATGTAGGTCCATTTAAAAATATGTAAATTAAAGCAACAAAGTACACAAGTCAAAAATGTTGAACATATTATGATTAAAATCCTGTTAAGCTTCATTCAATAAATGTTGACTTATAATTCAACCATGGTTAAATACTGATGTAGTCATTTAGTCCTGGGGCATAAGAGGTTTGCAATCTTAACTGATATTTAATTTTTTTTTGTTTCTACTTAACCCATCCAACAGTTGTCTTTTTTTTCAGGGAGAGGATAGGGCCCACCTTTGTCTTATGCATAACTTTCCTTAGCTCTTTCTCCACCACCATCCCAACATTTTTTAATTGGGAGTGTAAGGGTGGATTTTAAGTACTTTTTATTTTTAAACTCATATACACTTTATTCTCTCTGTCCATCCTAGAATGTATATCTCTAAATACTTTTTTCCCGATGAATAGCTTAAGGTCAATTAATAGCTTGTTGATATCACATTTCTTACTCAGAATTAATTTAAATCCTTTTATAAATAAATTAAAATAAATAGTGTTCTACTTTAAGTTATAATAATTAAAACATATTATAGTTTTTATAGGAGAACACACTACTATTTTGTGTAATTTTGTTCTTCTTTGTTTACCCTGTGCACTATTTCTTCCGTTCTTCTACTGTCTTTACTCTCAAATTGTGTTCCATTTATTTCCTTCCCTTGTTGTAATTGTAAATGTAATTAGTAATAGGTCTCTTTTTTATTGTTTTGGGCCTTCTTTGGTGTGGAAACTCTAAAGGCTCATTTAATTCAAAACCAAAATTATCTCCATTTTCTTTTCTTTCAAAAATTTCATACCCATTGAGCTGTCTTCGCCCTGTTGTCTCTTGTTATCTTCTCTGATATTCTTCCCTATAATACTTTCCATTCATAGGGAGAGTCGTATCCTGTGCATTTCTATAACTTGGATAAAATTGATAACTTTTAGTTGTCTAGGCCTGGAGTAACTTTTCCTTTCCTTATATTCAGTTCTATCCCTCTCAAGTTTTTCTTTTCCTCCTTATTAAATAAATAGGTTTATCATCTATCTTCTTTCTGATATTAAAGTGTTTACTTTTTTCTTCCTCTATTGTGATTAATAAATCATTAATAATTTTATTATGAACACTATATATCTGTTGATAAAGCATCTCCATGTCCATTTGATTATATTTTATAATAGCCTGTATAATGCAAAATCCACAGTTATCAAAAATATTCAGTAATTCTATGTAGAAGTCACACCCTTAACATTATTGGGATACTTATAAACTCTTAAACCTTTTGGTACCATATTACTCTTTAAACATTCTCTTAACTAACAAATATCCAATTGCAACATCTTATATTTCAACATTAAATCATAAAATCATACAATAAATCAACAGTGGCTTGATATGTGTTATTGTTATCATCCTAAAATTGTCCAGAATATTCAAATTAATAGTTATTGTTCTGCAGCCATGTACCCCAATCAGAAACATTATTAACCTGTCTTTGTTTGTTAGAAATATGGGGTGCATGGATTACATTATTGTAGTCACCTTTTTTATTACCATGTCTTTTCTCCTTTGGTCTTGCTCCTTCCACTTCACATCTATGCTTGGCAAATGGATCAACTGTTTGTTTATGAAACTTCCTTTGTCGTCTGCCAGCCGAACTCATGCCTACAGAAGTTAAATCATAGTAATAACAGCATATGAATAAGCTTTTGTCATATCAGCAGAAGATAACTTGTCTAGTGTTTTATGAATGTGATACAATTATTTGAGAGTCCTAAATGAGAAGGATACAATGCTTAAAATGTGAAAATACCAGTATAATTGTTATTAAATCCAACAAGGAAAATAGATATTGGATTCATGTCCTATCATTTGTTGGAAATAGCATGATAAAGTTATGGCTGGGACCACAAGCAGGACTCAATAGAAAACTAATTTCACTTTTATTAAACTGTTTAGCTCTTTTGTCTAGGTAAAGGACTTCGGTAGAACTGAATATAACTTACAAACACACAGATATTTAGATAATGAAACAGTCAGTCATTGGCTCCTTGTTTCTATATTTATCCTTCTGCTACTGACTTAGAAGTAAGATGACCTAATAACAGAAGACTCCTTGTCTTCCAGTGTTAATGTAACAGCAAGTCAAATCCTCTCCCTAATTCCTTCATGTCTGTGCTAATCTCTAAATCCATGTCTTGGGAGAGGATGAGGTCAAATCTCACTTGACTGACTTTCATTTGACAGAGACCAAAATACCTAACTTTCAAAATACTGAAAACTCACTTGACTGAAACTCATTATCCTGAAACCTTTACAATGTTAAATTTCAAAATATTAACTTGTAAACCAGAGACATGCACACTTACAATACCAATAACTAACTCTTTCCAGGACATAAAAACTACTTACATACCCTCTTAACAAAAAATGGACAATATAAAACCAAACTAGGTTGGGGGCTGCACCCCCCCCCACACACCTCCCAATGTGGGGGGCTGTGCCCCCCACAACCCCCTAACTATATATACTAACTCCAGGATGGCACTACAGTGGGGAAAAGGGCATATACCTTTTATTTACTTTACAGTGCTCTGCACACTGCCACTACTGCTGGGAATGCATAAAACATCCACCATATTACTTTAGATAATTCCCATAAAAATGTAAACAGACTTACCCACATTTAAAAACATGATCACACTACTTTCTACATGACTATCAGTATTCTGACAGTCATCACTGTAAGTTACAGAAATTCTTTTTATCACAAGCAAGTCACAGGAAAAGGGAAACCCCCGTCTAGTCTATGGCTTACAATTCAAGTATAATGAGATTCAATTTGGAATTATTTTCTTGGTCAAATAAAATTCAGTCGAATGAGATTTCAGTCATGTGAAGCAGACCTATATATAAATAAATAAATATATATATATATATATATATATATATATATATATATATATATATCTTCCAGCAATTGGTTATATGAACATAGTCAAATAAGGCAACAACACAAATAGATTGTTTATAAACTATGAGCATTTTTGATCTTGGGATTGCATGCATCAGCAGAGTATTATTAATTTTGGGGATTCTGCACTCACCTTGAAACACTAATTGCAACAACTCTAAAAAATAAATAGGTGCAAGTATTAAATATACAGAGTACACTGATTTGCCCTCATCCATTACTAAAGCAAAACACTCAATGAAGCCGTCCAGGATAAATAGGCAGTATCTGCACTTAAGAAATCCAAACTGACATGGGTCAAGGATCATTTCCCTGCTCCATTGATGCCACCCCCCCCCCTTTGCGGAAGGGGGTGTCACTTGCTGTTCTCCATTCATTAGGCCCAAAGCTGACATTGAATAGCCTCAGTAGTAGGTCTGACAGGAACTGTTTCAGGCTGGCCTGTAAGCAGTGCAATATGTTAGTTATGTCCTCTGAGACTGAGTATTTGATATAATTCACTACGACCTCTGCACAGTGCTGGGCATTGTTTCTAATGTTTCTAATATAGTTAAAGAAGGTTTTGTGGTGGTCATTTACCTGGGTGATGCTTTTTACCTCATATCTTGCTCTGGATGATTTGATCAGCATTAGGAGTTAACAGCTAAGTTTAGCAAAATCTTTTTCTACTTTCTGAGAGTTATATTATTTTTAGACTCAATGAGTTTTTCATCCCTTTTTTACTATAGAGCTTGTTTCCAGTAAGAATAAAGCAAAACGGTTTATTTTTGAACTTAACTTTGTATATACTTTGGTGGGGGACAGCTGCATTCATGCACAGCTATTCACATGTGTATAAAATATGACTATTGTTGGTAGATTAGTTACAGTACAGAGCATTCTCTCTTAGCACTGTGGCTTGATTGATATTCTAAACTACATGTTAAACACTGACTATACATTAAATCAACACTTTTATCATAGTGTACTCTATGTTCTTTCTTGTGATTTCATGTTTTTTAAATGCACATAATGTATTAAGCTAGTATTTTTAAAGAAATCAAAAATTAACCTAAAAAGTTTCACAGGAAGATGCAAACACTCACCTCTTGACTCACTGTTAGTTTCTTGAGTTCCATCTGCTAGAATTAAAGTACATTCATGTTAATAAAAAGTGCATTGTTTTAGTATTTAGAAATGCAACTTTATAGAAAGATTTTTTTTTTACTTCTGATATATCCAGTATTACAAGTGCCCCCCTCCATCTATTGGTCTAATGTTCCACTACCAGCAATACTGAAGCTTCAGGCAAGTCAAAGCTAAGGCTTTATGTAAGGACAGATTTTATTTATGGGAGACTTCTAATCAAATGTGCAATGGTTAATAAATAAAAGTGTACATATCAGATATAAACTACCACATTAGCAGCAGATAAATTGCAAATGATATGGTTAAAAAACAAACTGATCGTAACATGACAATATAAGGATTAACCATACTTTCAAGTTAACTGTACTATTATCTAAAATGAATGAATATCAACTGTTTATGAAAAGTGTGTCAAAGATTCAAAGGAACATTCATTTAATGTTTAAGACTGCTTTTAGGAAGAGGCAGTGGTCCTATGCCTAAATGTCTGAGTGAACAGACAGAAACATAGGGTAACTGCTCCTTTACACAGTCGTAGCCCAGTCATAGGAGATCTGATAGAGAAATGATAAAATACTTAATGCTGATCTGGCTTAAGAAGAACAAACACATTAAGCCCTTCCCTGGCCATCTCCAAGTACAGTTTAGATCAATGGATGGTGAATTGCAAATTCACACCTGGGATAGTGCCTATGCCACATATGGGCAGGGGCAATCTTTAATATACTCAATGCACAGGCACAAATATATGCCATCCACTTACCCCTAGTGGCCATATACTGGGTACAATCAGGTTGTCTTTGCTAGGCTTTTAAGGGCCCATAAGCAGTTAGCCTAGTAATCTCTTATGAACCTGTGAAACTATCAGTAACCCACCTAGATTCTCCATCACAGAATTACTATTATAAACAGTGGATGAGAACCTTCTAGCCATGACCTCAGAATGTTGGACCCACGGTTAGTTGGGCATAGTCTTATTCTGAGACTATGAAATATAGAGCATTACAGTAGTAAAGTCGTGTAACACCAACACTGCTGCCTCGTGGTTTTGGCATCTTTACAGGCTTGTTAGTTGTTGCTGAAGCACCTACCAAGGGGAAAAAATGCTGAGAGAAGAAAGGAGCCACTTTTGAGCTTTTAAGTGTGTTCTTCTGATTTTTTGTTTAGAATTACTGCTTTGCTGCCTACTTTTTTGATGTTTTCCGGCTTGCTAAAGTTTATATCTGTATTAGAAACAGTATTTAGAACACATCTGGAGCCTGTTTACTGCATTTCCTGTGTTGCACTTAATTTAAAATCGTTTTTTTCTCTTAAAATTGCATTTTACCTGACTTTGGCCTGGCACTCAAGTGTAGGGTCATTTATTGCACTGTTGTGAATATTTTGCTACTTGTGTATCTCTGCTACCTTTAAACTAAAACAAAAAAAGAAAAAACAAAAAAAATGTTGCTTTTTTCCCACTTTCTGAAATTTAAGAAAGTTTAGTTACAGATTTGCTGTTCTGAACTGTTTGTAAGTTTCTTGGAGGCCAGTGTTTGCTTGGGCTAAAAGGAAGTCTCTGTGTTCACCAGTGGCAGTGGTTTACACTGAGCAGCATGCCTGTCCCTGTAGGAGTGGTTACTGCCTAGAAGCTGTAGTGTTATTGGCCATTTTGGGTCAATTCCAAACTCCTTGATCTCTCTCTCTCTCTTAAAACCCTGCAACTCTCTTTTTGCATGGTCTTGCGCACAGAGCAGCATCGGGCAGCGCCACTTAAACAGCTTTAAACTATTCCCGGCTCCACAAAGTCTGCTCTTCACTTTTTCCCATAGAACTACTCTAAATCTCTAATTAAGCATTTATTTTCATTCTAAAGTTCTGAACTTGCTCGTATAAGTAATCTCATAGGTAAACACAAACTAAAGCACTACATCCTCTTATACTGCTTTAAGTACTTGCTCCCTATTGGTTCTTTCTGATCAATCAATAAGTAGTTCCCTATATTATTCAGGCATGTCCAAAGGTCAGTTTCGAGTTTACTCTCCAGTCCAGCTGGTGAATCTGGGAATCTTGAGGCAAAGTTACAACTGCCTTATGTATACAGACCACCCTCTCCTCCTCCTCCCAACAAGCTCAAATATATGTGAGAGATGCAATTATATAGCCAAACTGGAGGCTAAGCTCTCTCAACCCAGTACTGGCACAGCCTGTCAGGAGGAGAAGGTAACCTCACGCACCACAAATCCAGTCTCACATAGACCTACCACATCAGCAAATCAAACACACAAACACACAAAAACATACTCGGAGGCACTAAATACAAATCTGCCTAAGCAGCAGAGACCTCCAAAGCAGACATCCAAGCAACACCTACCATAAAACAATATCCATGTAGCACATAGCTCACAAAGTCAGTGTGCCACACAGTCACAGCCCTTAAGGCCAAACACCACACCTAATACACTTGTAATAGGTGACTCTATTGTCAGACACACTGACATCCCACTCACCAGGATGAACAAGGAGAAGGTCACTGTAAGCTGCCTGTCGGGTGCCAGGATCTGCCACATAACACAAGAACTCAGGTCACTCCAAAGCAAGTACAAATATGACTCCGTCATTGTCCATGCTAGTGTGAATAACCTGAGACGTTCCTCCCTGGGCTACATGAAAAAAGACGTACAAGAGCTCTTTGATCATGTAGCCCAGGCCGGTATGACCCTGACCTTGAGTAGCATCTTACCCTCACCAAAAATGATGTCACAGTATAAAGACAAAATGATCAATTTTAACAATTGGCTAAAGTAGTGGTGTCATTCAAAGGGGATCCAGTGTCTGTCAGCCTGGGATGACATGCTCGACAAGCCACGTTGCTTCGCTAGGGATGGCTTGCACCTGTCACCCCTGGGTTTTTGAATACTGGCAAAGGCTCTTGCCTCCCCCATAGTGCCTTTTTTACCCAAGGCTCAAAAGACAAACCCACCCCCATAGACAACACAAAGAAAAAAACAACTAAGGGTAATCATGCTCAATGCCAGAAATCTAAACCTCAAGATGCACGCACTCGAGACTCTCCTCAGTATGGAGAATATTGATATCTGTGCAGTAACAGAAACCTGGTTCAAGGCTCCTGAGAGCACCCCAGCACTAACAGGTTATACTTCATACCATGCTTTCCGGCCCCAAAACTCGGACCGAACCACAAATATAGGGGGAGTATCCATATTTATCAAAGATACCCACACCTCCAGGTTAGTGGCACTGCACGAAGCATTGGAGACCATCCATGTGCAACTAACAGTGGGCAAAACTGCCATTCAGTTTGTAGCCTGCTACAGACCACCCTCCCAAACACAGGAACCTCACTTGGCTTTCCTGAGATCACTGGAGAATATGAAGGTCTCTCCAAACACTATTATATTGGGTGACTTCAACTACCTAAACATCGATTGGGAAAAGTACTCAAGCCCAAACAACCTCACCCAACGGTTCCTAGAATTTATAAACTCAAATGCTATGGAACAACTGGTCACCATACCCACAAGAGGGGAAAACATATTGGATCTGGTCATCACCAATATGGGGTCTCTATGTTGCACACCAGAGGTATACCGCTCATTGGTAAGATCAGACCATAAACAAATCTCAGTGGGCATCCATATTCCGTCCCCACCCCTAGTCAAGGAAACCACGGTGAAGAACTTCTCAAAAGCAAACTTCACACTTCTCAAAACTGAGGTGGAATCCTTCAAAGCCCCTGGGCCAGTGGAAAATACGGCCCAAAATGCTGAATCCTTTACAAAAGCATTCTATGGACACCTACAGGAATGCATGGAGCATGCTATCCCAAATAAAACCAAGACTCACTCCTCCAAAGGCAGAAGACCTGTCTGGTGGACCCCGGCCATAAATAAGCTATACAACAAAAGAAGAAAGCTACTACATGACAGAGCAAAATCCCAAAAAGGGAAGGCATCACTGATCAGTACTAGCAAGAAACTACGATCCCTCATAAAATCATCTAAGGCCAGCTTCGAAAGAAAAATTTTACAAGATACTAAAGATAATCACAAGGCCTTCCTTAGTTATGTCAGAAACCTGGGAGGCAACTCCCAGATATGTTCTGAGTTAGTGCAAAATGACAAAAAATACACTGAACCCACAGACATTGCCAACATCCTGGCAGAAAGGTTCAGTGCAAACTTCTCCCCCAATTCCCCTCCAAAAGAGCAAATGTCTATCCCAACAGAGTGTAGCCTTCCTGAGATCACAGATGCACAGGTGAGAGCTGCCCTCTCCAAAGCAAAAAACACAGCATCAATGGGACCAGACGGTGTCCCGGGCTGCGTCTTACACGAGCTCCAAGAAGAACTAAACCCTCATATAAAGTCACTGTTCAATCTCAGCCTTACTACAGGATATGTACCCAAAGAATGTACACAAGTGGTGTCCCACAAGGCTCAGTCCTGGGACCTCACTTGTTCGGTATATATTTCTCTGAGGTACAGGCTAACACTGGATCCTACCCAGTTCAGCTTCGTTAAGGGCAGATCTTGCCTCTTGAACCTGGTCGACTTCTTTGAAGCAGTTACCAAACACATAGATGAAGGGAAGGTAGTCCACACAGCCTACCTGAACCTCGCAAAAGCCTTCGACACAATACCCCACTCGGGCATCATAAATAAGCTCACCAGCTTAAATATCAACCCCTATGTCACAAGATGGGTTGCAAACTGGCTCAGGGATAGAACCCACATGGTCAGAATAGCAGGTGCCATGTCAGACTCTAAACCAGTTACAAGTGGTGTCCCACAAGGCTCAGTCCTGGGACCTCTCTTGTTCGGTATATATTTCTCCGAGGTACATTTGATATAATTTTTCAAAAGCCCAGGTACAAATCTCTACAGCAGTTAAATCATAGTAATACCAGTATGTGAATAAGCTTTTGTTATATCACCATAAGATAAAGTGTCTACTGTTTTATCCATGTGATACCATTATTTGAAAGGCCTAGGTGAGGAGAATGCAATTCTTAAAATGTGAAAATGCCACTACATGGATAACTGTTACTAAATTCACTGAGGAAAAGAGATATTGGATTCATGTGCTATAATTTATTGGAAATAACATGATAAAGTTATGCTGGGACCATAAGCAGGACTCAGTAGAAAACTAATTTAATTTTTATTCAATGGTTTAGCTCTTTCATTCAGGTAAAAGACTTCTATAGAACTCAATATGACTTGCAAACACAAACATATTTAGATAATGAAACAGTTACTTGTTGGCTCCTTGTTTCTACATTTATACCTTCCACTACTAATTTTGAAGTAAGATGACCTAATAAAAGTTGACTCCTTGTCTTCCAGTGTCAACACAATATCAAGTCAAATGCTATCCCTAATTTCTTCATGTCTGTGATAATCTCTAAATCCCTATCTCAGAAGAGGATGAGGGGAAATGAGATATGAGATTTGGTTTCAATTAGCCGCTTCCACAGGGTCAGGTTTGACTCACCCATCCCTCATTTGCCTATCATATGACTCTTAACCAGGATCCTAAGTGGTGTTCTGCACTTTGTGACTAAAAAACAAAGAAATGAAAATAAAAAAATAAATAAATGAATAAATAAACAGGATTATCCTCACTCTCCACATTAATAGAGTGTAGAGTGAGGATAATCCTGTTTATTTATTTTCATTTCTTTGTTTTTAGTGCACATTACAGCTGCAGTGGTGACCCCTAACTGGGAGAAGCCAAAACACAACAACATTACAGCTGCTGTGGTACAGCAGTAGCTTTGCTGCCTCACAGCAAGAGGTTCTCCTGTTCGATTCTTGACTGGAGTGCCTTTTGTGTGGAGTCTGCATGTCCTCCCCACAGTCGAGTGGCCTCCGAAAGACATGTGTGAATGGGCGTGCCTTCGCTGAAGGTTGGGCGTTGGGCTGGCAACTCGGCACTATAAAAATCTACTGCCAATCTTTAGCAGACCGCAGTTCCGCTGTGGCAACCCCTAAATGGGAAAAGCCGAAAAGACAAACAAACAATCCTCACTCACCACATTACACATCAGACAAAAAAAAATATATATATATATATATATATATATATATATATATATATATATATATATATATTCCAGCAATTGTTTATAAGAACATAGTCAGATAAGGCAACAACACATGGAGAGAGAGAGAGAGAGAGATTGTTGATAAGTTATGAGCTTTTTTGATCTTGGGATTGCAGGCCTCTAGTATGCATTAGCATAGTGTTATTTATTTTAGGGACTCTCCGCTCACCTTGCAACACTAATTCCAGCAGCTCTAAAAACTAAATTGGAGCAACTAGTAAATATACAGTGTACACTAATTTGCCCTCACCCATTACTAAAGCAACACTCTCAAAGAAGTCATCCAGGATAAATAGGCAGTATCTGTCTTTAAGAAATCCAAACTGACATGGGTCAAAGGTCTGTAGGTTACTAATTCTATAATGATCTTTTCCATAGAGTTACAGATGAGGCTGGACAGACTTATGGGTCTATAATTTCCCAGATCCACTGATGCCACACCTTTGTGCCAGGGGATGACACTGCTGTTTACTTATTTATTGATTTACATTTGTTTACCAGGAAAGTCCAACTGGGCCAGAAGCCCATTTTTAGTGGAGGCTCAGGGAGAAAAGCTCCACAGAAATATAAGCAATATACAAAAAACAGATAGTACAATAATATGCAAACAGTAAGTTGCAGATTACACATCTTCTAGTTAGTCTATACAAAGTAGTATTCAATACAGTTTTCTACTAGATACAGGTTCAAAAAGAAAAACACAAGCATTTCAATGAAGATCACTGTGAAAAAAAATAGAGTTAGTAGTGTCTACATATTAAATAATAGTTGTGACCAAATGAGATTTCCTTTGTATATATTTATTTCTGAGTAGTAATAAACACTGAGGAGAGGAAGAATAAAGTAAGGAGTGGACAGTGAATGTGTTGAGAGTTATAGAAATCTTGTCAGTCAGGTTTGTCACAGGAGCAATGTCAGTTCTTGGATAGATGTTCAAATAGTAGTTGTTTGAAACTGGTAGATTCAGGTGTCTTTTGGAGGATGTGGGG
Source organism: Protopterus annectens (assembly GCF_019279795.1). Lineage (NCBI taxonomy): Eukaryota > Metazoa > Chordata > Ceratodontiformes > Protopteridae > Protopterus > Protopterus annectens. The sequence goes on from NC_056732.1 coordinate 1,763,563,395, forward strand.
TAAAGAGCTCCATAATGCGGCTATTTGATTTGAGAATAGGACTTTACCGTGAGTGTTGTTAGCTTTGTTTACTGTGAGAATGTTTCTGTCTGCAGATCTTAAACTTCGTGGGCATGAATAGGGAACAAGTTCCTTGAGGGATGGGCAACCGTCAGAATGTAAGAAGATATGGTGTGTGAATTTAAGTTGGAATAGATGAAGGTTAGGTAGCTTGAGCCAATTTAATTTATGTACAGCAATACAATGGTGGGTTTGGTGGGGAAGGTTGGCTGCAAAACAGACTATTTTGTTGTAGCAAGCTTCCAATTTGGTTAAGTCTGATTTTTTTTAACTTGGTAAAGAGGGGGAAAGCATCTAGGAGCGTTGAGAGGAGGAAGGTTCTGGACATGGCTAGTCTGGTACTGTCAGTGAGGAATGGCTTCCTTCTGTACAGTGAGCCAAATTTGATGTGAACTTTTTTAATTGTGGTGGCTATTTCTTGGTCAAATCTGAGTTTGTTGTGAATTGTCACTCCAATGAGTTTTGCATGCTCATCTGGTTGGATGACTGTGTTGTTTGTTGAGAGAATGGTGAAAGGAGAGATGGTTGGTGATTGTTTTCTACTGATAAATAACATTAACTGTGTTTTTTGGTGGTTGAGGATTAGTTGTGATTTACTTAGATATGTTTTTATAGCATTAAAAGCTTGTTGGGCTAGTATTTGGATGTCTGGTAAGGTATCTGCTGAACAGATTAATGTTGAATCATCCACATACTGAGCTAGTTGGGCATGTGCTGTGGATGAGGCTAGATCATTAGAGAAGATGGTGAAAAGAAGGGGTCCTAGTATGGACCCTTGGAGGACTCCAACCGAGACAGGCAGAAGTGGTGAGAGTTCAGATTTCCATCATACTGCTTGTTGTCTGTCAGAAAGATAGCTTAGGAACCAGGAGATCGAAGTCTTTGATAGGTTTAGTAAGGCAAGAGTACTAAGGAGTTTCTGATGGGAGAAGGTGTTGAATGCTTTTGACGTGTCTAAGAAGATTGATGCTACTTGCTGGTTTGAATTTCTCAGTTGGCCTATGGTGTTAGAGAAATTAATTAGGGCTGTGGTGGTGCTGTGTTTTGGTATGAAACCATGTGGGGAGGGGGAGATAAGGTTGTGAGATAACAGGTTTTGTAGTAATTGAGTGTGGATACATTTTTCCAGAATTTTGACACGGGGGAAAGGATGGCTATGGGTCTGTAATTGTTTAATTCTGTTGATGTTCCTCCTTTATGTATAGGGGTGATATAGGAAATTTTCCATAACTTTGAGACATATTGTTCTGCTATAGACATATTTACCAGAATGGAGATAGGCAGAGCTATGGCACCAGCTGCCAGTTTGAGGTACTCATTGGGGAGTTGGTCAGCTGCTAAGGAAGAAGGATTCCGCTTTTTCAGCATTGTTCTTATGGTGGTAGTTGGGACAGGTTTGAGTTTTAAAAAGTTGTTGTTAGCTTCCACATTAGGTGGAAGAGACAGAGTGGTGGAATTGTTCCCTGTAACTATGGAGAGGATGGTGTTCATAAAGTGGGTGTTTATTTGTGAGGTAATACTCACACTTTAGTTATTGGTTGTTGGTTCTGTGGTTGTAGCTTTACCTGTCTGGAGGAGTGAGTTAATTGCTTGCCAGAACTTTTTGGAATTGTTTTCATATTTGTTTTGCATATTTGTATAATATGTTTTTTGTCTAGACTGAGTTTTTTTTTTCTGATTGTGGAGCTGATGGTATGCTAGCAGAGTTTTATTGTCTTTTTTTTTTTATATTGATACCAAGTTTTGTCCCTTAGTATTTGAAGTTTAATGGTTTCTTTTGATATCCAGGGCAATCTCTTATTTTTATCACAACATGTATGAGCTGGTGCTAAGCTATTTAGAATAGCTAGAAATGTGTCATTGAAATATGTCTCTGCCTGTTCAAGCTGGAGATGATGGAGTGGTGTTCTACATTCATTAGGCACAAAGCCTCATTGAAGACTAAGACTGAATAGCCTCAGTAGTAGCTCTGACAGGAACTGCTTCAGGCTGGCCAGTAAGCAGTGTGAATGAAGTGGTGCATGAAGTACCCAAAAGAGGAATAGTGGGCATTTCATCCCTTTACTGAATGGCACCATTCATCCTCACTTTGTACATAATTGGGAGCAAACCTGTGCTTCTATATCTTATTCCACATCTTTGGTCATGACTTTTGGTTTGTGCAGTTCTATCATTAAGTCCATCTTGAATAAATACTGAGGTATTCTACATGAATATCGTGATCTTAGAGAGATGGTTGGAGAGGCACCTTTGGTGGTTTTTAGAAGAGGCACTTTCAAATATGGAAGATGCATGTACTGTAAATGGTTATTAATGGCAAATTATTAATGGGAAATAGATTTGTAATCAAAGGGAGACAGTTTTAAATGACATTTGAAGTGGATTGTGAAAGCAAAGCATTGGTTTATGTAGCTCTATGCCAAAAACAATGTCACTGTTACTTCGGTAAAATGGAACTAAAGTTCCAGGACCAAATTTATGAACATTTATATCATATAAGAAGAAGAAAAGATACAAACTCACTTTACAAATGCATCTCTGAGTACCCAGGGCATTCATTTAAAATCACAGTTTTGGAACAGATTACACGTGACCAAAGAGGTGATCCGTGGAAACCAATTCTTGAGCTGAAAGAAATGTACTGGCATATTTTTTGGAATTCATATGTCTGGCAAGGATTAAAAGAAGTGGTGGCAATTACACTTTTCTTAAAACTTAAAGCTTTTAAAAGATAAAAACAAGGATGACAGTGTATTGTTTTATTTTCATTTTTATTTTTATATGAAAGTGGATTGGTTTTAACATTGGAGGTTGCCAGGAGAGTTAATCGATTCCTTTGAAACATCTCTTTTGAGGGCAGTGACCTTCCAGGGTCATGTTTACTGGTTTATTTCTTTAGATGACATTTTCCTTTGAGTATTTTTGTGTTTTAACTGGTCAATTGTCTGAAGAAGTTTTGTATATTACAAAATGAAAGTGTTTATTGTACTGTTTAATAAATAATAGCCCATGTCTTGCCTTGACCGTAGATTTATTTGTTTAGTATTTCTGTTAGCTATTTTGTTATCAGTCTCATGAGTAGGTCTGACAGGAACATTAAGCAGTGCCATATGGTAGTTATATCCTCTGACATTGAGTATTGGATATAAATCACTATTAGCTCTGCACAGCACTGGGCATAGTTTCTAAGGTTTCTAAGATAGTTAAAGAAGACTCTGTGGTTGTCATTTGCCTGGGTGGCAGTTTTTACCTCATATCATGCTTTTGCTGCATTTAAACTGTATCTGCTGCAACTTCAACTTTTTTTTTACTGTTTTTACTATGTTTTGATTCTTGGTTGCACTTCTAGTTGCTGTAGCATAGGCTAGATGCAGACCTGCTGATTCTAGTTCTGGCTCTACAGATTGAGCACTAAATCAGCAAATCATTTGTTGGAGAGGCTCCCTTGTACCCTCGTGGGAGTAAGGTGCAGTTTATAGGTTCATAGGTTGATACTAGGCTATCTGCCCTAGGGTATTTATAAGCCTAGCCAGAGTGTGTTTGGCTTTCACTACCCATTTAGATTAGTTGACTGTGCCTCTGTATAGTAGGTCACAGAAGGTATCCCTTTTAAGGTTTGTTTACTGTACCTCTGTCAAGCAGGGACACAGAAGAGATCCCAGGGGGAAAACTTATGATCTCCCATCCACTCGTCAAGATTTCTCTTGAAGAGGGTCAGTGAGGGGCTCTGCCTAACATGGATTGGGATTTTGTTCCAGAGTGAGGGGAGCCTCTGGGATATGAATCTGTCCCTCCAGCATGTCCTATTTATTTCTGTGCTGAGGTTCAAGTCTCTGGGGCATGTAGCTCTAAGGGATTTGGATTTCCTGAGGTGAAGCATGTCCATTAATTCTGGGTTGGACATGGCTTTATACATCAGACACAGATCGCCTCTGAGTAGGGGGTACTCAACTGAGTAGAGCTGGAGTTTTTTAAGCTGAACTGCATAGGGCATCTGTTTGAGCCCCTTGATCCTCTTGGTGAGGTACTTTTGGGGTCTTTCCAGTTGCTGCAGGTGTCGGGTAAGGTACATCCCAAATGGGGCATTGTATTCAATTATGGGCCTGATAAGTGATGAGTAGAGGGGCACAATGACCTCTCTTGATCTAGATGTGAATCCTTTCATGATAAGGTGGCCTATATAGAAGGTTGTTCTAACCACTTTGGCAACGTGATTGTCAAAGGAGAGATTGCTATCTACTTGGGTCCCCACGTCCCTAATTACTTCTTCCGTACTTAATGGATTATCACCTATGTGGTAATTTGTGGGCACTTTGTTTTTCCCAAAGGGGATGACTATGCACTTTTTAGCATTTAGCTTTTGGCCATGGCTCTGGCACCAGTTATCCATCTCTGTGACACCCTTTTGGAGGATGCTTGTGTCAGCCATAGAGTCGATTATGGCACCCAATTTGCAGTCATCTGCGAACTTGATCAGCCATAGTCCACCCGTGTTAGCATGTACCTCAGAGGAATATATACCGAACAAGAGAGGTCCCAGGACTGAGCCTTGTGGGACGCCACTTGTAACTGGTTTAGAGTCTGACATGGCACCTGCTATTCTGACCATGTGGGTTCTATCCCTGAGCCAGTTTGCAACCCATCTTGTGACATAGGGGTTGATATTTAAGCTGGTGAGCTTATTTATGATGCCCGAGTGGGGTATTGTGTCGAAGGCTTTTGTGAGGTCCAGGTAGGCTGTGTGGACTACCTTCCCTTCATCTATGGCTTTGGTAACTGTTTCAAAGAAGTTGACCAGGTTCAAGAGGCAAGATCTGCCCTTAACAAAGCCGAATTGGGTAGGATCCAGTGTCTGGGGGTTCCCAATGTCTTTGTTTATGATTTCCAAGATGATACGCTCCATAGCTTTGCAGACCAGGCTAGTCAGGCTTATAGGGTGATAGTTTCTGGGGTCTGTTGTGGCACCACCTTTGTGGAGTGGGACCACTATTGCTGTGAGCCATTCCTTGGGTACATATCCTGTAGTAAGGCTGAGATTGAACAGTGACTTTATATGAGGGTTTAGTTCTTCTTGGAGCAAGTGTAAGACGCAGCCCGGGACACCGTCTGGTCCCGTTGATGCTGTGTTTTTTGCTTTGAAGAGGGCAGCTCTCACCTGTGCATCTGTGATCTCAGGAAGGCTACACTCTGTTGGGATAGACATTTGCTCTTTTGGGGGGGAAGGGAGGAGAAGTTTGCACTGAACCTTTCTGCCAGGATGTTGGCAATGTCTGTGGGTTCAGTGCATTTTTTGTCATTTTGCACTAACTCAGAGCATATCTGGGAGTTGCATGCCAGGTTTCTGACATAACTAAAGAAGGCCTTGTGATTATCTTTAGTGTCTTGTGCAATTTTCCTTTCAAAGCTGGCCTTAGATGATTTTATGAGGGATCATAGTTTCTTGCTAGTACTGATCAGAGACGTCTTCCCTTTTTGGGATTTTACTCTGTCATGTAGTAGCTTTCTCCTTCTGTTGTATAGCTTATTTATGGCTGGGGTCCACTAGACAGGTCTCCTGCCTTTGGAGGAGTGAGTCTTGGTTTTATTTGGGATAGCATGCTCCATGCATTCCTTTAGGAGTCCATAGAATGCTTTTGTAAAGCATTCTGCATTTTGGGCCATATTTTCGACTTGCCCGGGGGCTTTGAAGGATTCCACCTCGGTTTTGAGAAGTGTGAAGTTTGCTTTTGAGAAGTTCTTCACCGTGGTTTCCTTGGCTAGGGGTGGGGATGGAATATGGATGTCCAGTGAGATTAGTTTATGGTCTGATCTTACCAGTGAGGGGTATACCTCTGGTGTGTAACATAGAGACCCCATATTGGTGATGACCAGATCCAATATGTTTTCCCCTCTTGTGGGAGTGGTGACCAGTTGTTCCATAGCATTTGAGTTTATAAATTCTAGGAACCATTGGGCGAGGGTGTTTGGGCTTGTGTAGTTTTCCCAATCAATGTTTGGGTAGTTGAAATCACCCAATATAATGGTGTTTGGAGAGACCTTCATATTCTCCAGTGTTCTCAGGAAAGCTGAGTGAGGTTCCTGTGTTTCAGAGGGTGGTCTGTTGCAGGCTACAAACTGAAAGGCAGTTTTGCCCACTGTTCATTGCACATGGATGGTCTCTGATGCTTCGTGCAGTGCCACTATGCTGGAGGTGTGAGTATCTTTGATAAATATGGACACTCCCCCTCCATTTCTCATTCGGTCCGAGTTTTGGGGCCGGAAAGCATGGTATGAAGTATAACCTGTTAGTGCTGGGGTGCTCTCGGGAGCCTTGAACCAGGTTTTTGTTACTGCACAGATATCGATATTCTCCATACTGAGGAGAATCTCGAGTGCGTGCATCTTGAGATTTAGACTTCTGGCGTTGAGCAGCATTACCCTTAGTTTTTTTTTTCTTTGTGTTGTCTATGGAGGTGGTGGGTTTGTCCTTTGAGCCTTGCCTAAAAAAGGCACTATGGGGGAGGCAAGATCCTTTGCCAGCATTCAGAAACCCAGGGGTGACAGGTGCAAGCCATCCCTAGCGAAGCAACGTGACTTGTTGAGCATGTCATCCCAGGATGACAGACACTGGATCCTCTTTGAATCACAACAATACTTTAGCCAATTGTTAAAATTGATAATTTTGTCTTTAAACTGTGGCATCATTCTTGGTGAGGGAAAGATGCTACTCAAGGTCAGGGTAATACCAGCCTGGGCTACATGATCAGAGAGCTTCTCTATGTCTTTTTTCATGTAGTCCAGGGAGGTACGTCTCAGGTCTTTCACACCAGAATGGACAATGACAGAGTCATATTTGTACTTGCTTTGGACTGACCTGAGTGCTTGTGTTATGTGGCGGATCCTGGCACCCGACAGGCAGCTTACAGTGAATTTCTCCTTGTTCAGCCTGGTGAGTGGGACGTCAGTGTGTCTGACAATAGATGTACCTATTTCAAGTTTATTAGGTGTGTTGTTTAGCCTTAAGGGCTGTGACTGTCTGGCACACTGACTTTGTGAGCTATGTGCTATGTGGGTATTGTTTTGTGGCAGGGTTTGCTTGGATGTCTGCTCTGGAGGTCTCTGCTGCTTAGGCAGATTTTTTTTAGAGTCTCCGAGTATGTTTTTGTGTGTTTATGTGTTTGGTTTGCTGATGAGATAGGTCTATGTGAGACTGGATTTGTGGTGTCTGTGGTTACCTTGTCCTCCTGACAGGCTGTGCCAGTACTGGGTTGAGAGAGCTTATCCTCCAGTTTGGCTATATAGTTGCATCTCTCACATATATCTGAGCTTGTTGGGAGGAGGAGAGGGTGGTCTGTATACATAAGGCAGTTGTAACATTGCATCAAGATTCCCAGATTCACCAGCTGGACTGGAGAGTAAACCCAAAATTGACCTTTGGACATGCCTGAATAATATAGGGAACTACTTATTGACTGATCAGAAAGAACCAATAGGGAGCAAGTGCTTAAAAGGAGTGTAAGAGGATGTAGTGCTTAAATTTATTAGTGTTTACTTATGATATTACTTATACGAGCAAGTGTAGGGCTTTAAAATGAAAATAGAGTGCTTATTTTGAAATTTAGAGCAGTTCTAAGGCAAAAAGTGAAGATAAGACTTTGTGGAGCCGGGAATAGTTTAAACCTGTTTAAGTGACACTGCCCGATGCTGCTCTGAGTGCAAGACCACGCAAAAAGAGAGTTGCAGGGTTTTAAGAGAGAGAGATCAAGGAGTTTGGAATTGACCCAAAATGGCCAATAAAACTACAGTTTATAGGTAGTAACCACTCCTGCAGGGACAGGCAGGCTGCTCAGTGTTAACCACTGCCACTGGTGAACACATACACTACCATTTAGCACAAGCAAGCACTGGCCCTCAATAAACTTACAAACAGTTCAGAACAGCAAATCTGTAACTGAACTTTTTTAAATTTCAGAAAGTGGGAAAAAAGAAAGATTTATTTTTTGTTTTAATTTAAAGGTAGCAGAGATACACAAGTAGCAAAATAGTCAGAACAGTGCAATAAATGACACCACACTTGAGTGCTAGGAAAGAGTCAGGTAAAATGCAATTTTAAGAAAACTGATTTTAAATTAAATGCAACACAGGAAATGCAGTAAAGAGGCTCTAGAGGTGTTCTAAATACTGTTTCTAATACAGATATCAACTTTAGCAAGCCGGAAAATGCCAAAAAGTAGGTGGCAAAGCAGTAATTTTAAACAAAAAGTCAGAAGAAAATACTTCAAATCTCAAAAGTGGCTCCTTTCTTCTCTCAGCATTTTCTCCCCTTGGTAGGTGCTTCAGCAACAACTATCAAGAATGTTGGGATAGACATTTGCTCTTTTGGGGGGGAAGGGAGAAGAAGTTTGCACTGAACCTTTCTGCCAGGATGTTGGCAATGTCTGTGGGTTCAGTGCATTTTTTGTCATTTTGCACTAACTCAGAGCATATCTGGGAGTTGCATGCCAGGTTTCTGACATAACTAAAGAAGGCCTTGTGATTATCTTTAGTGTCTTGTGCAATTTTCCTTTCAAAGCTGGCCTTAGATGATTTTATGAGGGATCATAGTTTCTTGCTAGTACTGATCAGAGACGTCTTCCCTTTTTGGGATTTTACTCTGTCATGTAGTAGCTTTCTCCTTCTGTTGTATAGCTTATTTATGGCTGGGGTCCACCAGACAGGTCTCCTGCCTTTGGAGGAGTGAGTCTTGGTTTTATTTGGGATAGCATGCTCCATGCATTCCTGTAGGAGTCCATAGAATGCTTTTGTAAAGGATTCTGCATTTTGGGCCATATTTTCGACTTGCCCGGGGGCTTTGAAGGATTCCACCTCGGTTTTGAAAACTGTGAAGTTTGCTTTTGAGAAGTTCTTCACCATGGTTTCCTTGGCTAGGGGTGGGGATGGAATATGGATGTCCAGTGAGATTAGTTTATGGTCTGATCTTACCAATGAGGGGTATACCTCTGGTGTGGAACATAGAGACCCCATATTGGTGATGACCAGATCCAATATGTTTTCCCCTCTTGTGGGAGTCATGACCAGTTGTTCCATAGCATTTGAGTTTATAAATTCTAGGAACCATTGGTCGAGGGTGTTTGGGCTTGAGTAGTTTTCCCAATCAATGTTTGGGTAGTTGAAATCACCCAATATAATGGTGTTTGGAGAGACCTTCATATTCTCCAGTGTTCTCAGGAAAGCCGAGTGAGGTTCCTGTGTTTCGGAGGGTGGTCTGTTGCAGGCTACAAACTGAAAGGCAGTTTTGCCCACTGTTCATTGTACATGGATGGTCTCCGATGCTTCGTGCAGTGCCACTAAGCTGGAGGTGTGAGTATCTTTGATAAATATGGACACTCCCCCTCCATTTCTCGTTCGGTCCGAGTTTTGGGGCCGGAAAGCATGGTATGAAGTATAACCTGTTAGTGCTGGGGTGCTCTCGGGAGCCTTGAACCAGGTTTCTGTTACTGCACAGATATCGATATTCTCCATACTGAGGAGAGTCTCGAGTGCGTGCATCTTGAGATTTAGACGTCTGGCGTTGAGCAGTATTAGTTAGTTTTTTTTTCTTTGTGTTGTCTATGGAGGTGGTGGTTTGTCCTTTGAGCCTTGCCTAAAAAAGGCACTATGAGGGAGGCAAGATCCTTTGCCAGTTTTCGAAAACCCAGGGGTGACAGGTGCAAGCCGTCCCTAGCGAAGCAACGTGACTTGTCGAGCATGTCATCCCAGGATGACAGACACTGGATCCTCTTTGAATCACAACAATACTTTAGCGAATTGTTAAAATTAATAATTTTGTCTTTATACTGTGGCATCATTCTTGGTCAGGGTAAGATGCTACTCAAGGTCAGGGTCATACCGGCCTGGGCTACATGATCAGAGAGCTCCTCTATGTCTTTTTTCATGTAGTTCAGGGAGGTACGTCTCAGGTCATTCACACCAGAATGGACAATGACAGAGTCATATTTGTACTTGCTTTGGACTGACCTGAGTGCTTGTGATATGTGGCGGATCCTGGCACCCGACAGGCAGCTTACAGTGAATTTCTCCTTGTTCAGCCTGGTGAGTGGGACGTCAGTGTGTCTGACAATAGATGCACCTATTACAAGTGTATTAGGTGTGTTGTTTAGCCTTAAGGGCTGTGACTGTCTGGCACACTGACTTTGTGAGATATGTGCTATGTGGGTATTGTTTTGTGGCAGGAGTTGCTTGGATGTCTGCTTTGGAGGTCTCTGCTGCTTAGGCAGATTTTTTTTTAGAGTCTTCGAGTATGTTTTTGTTTGTTTATGTGTTTGGTTTGCTGATGCGATAGGTCTATGTGAGGCTGGATTTGTGGAGTCTGTGGTTACCTTTTCCTCCTGACAGGCTGTGCCAGTACTGGGTTGAGAGAGCTTATCCTCCAGTTTGGCTATATAATTGCATCTCTCACATATATTTGAGCTTGTTGGGAGGAGGAGAGGGTGGTCTGTATACATAAGGCAGTTGTAACATTGCCTCAAGATTCCCATATTCACCAGCTGGACTGGAGAGTAAACCCGAAAATGACCTTTGGACATGCCTGAATAATATAGGGAACTACTTATTGACTGATAAGAAAGAACCAATAGGGAGCAAGTGCTTAAAAGGAGTGCAAGAGGATGTAGTGCTTAAATTTATTAGTGTTTACCTATGAGATTACTTATACGAGCAAGTGCAGGGCTTTAAAATTAAAATAGAGTGCTTATTTTGAAATTTAGAGCAGTTCTAAGGGAAAAAGTGAAGAGAAGACTTTGTGGAGCCGGGAATAGTTTAAACCTGTTTAACTGGCGCTGCCCGATGCTGCTCTGTGCGCAAGACCACGCAAAAAGAGAGTTGCAGGATTTTAAGAGAGAGAGATCAAGGAGTTTGGAATTGACCCAAAATGGCCAATAAAACTACAGCTTCTAGGCAGTAACCACTCCTACAGGGACAGGCAGGCTGCTCAGTGTTAACCACTGCCACTGGTGAACACAGAGACTTCCCTTTAGCCCAAGCAAGCACTGGCCTCCAAGAAACTTACTAACAGTTCAGAACAGCAAATCTGTAACTGAGCTTTCTTAAATTTCAGAAAGTGGGAAAAAAGCAAGATTTTTTTTTTTTTTTTTGTTTTAGTTTAAAGGTAGCAGAGATACACAAGTAGCAAAATAGTCAGAACAGTGCAATAAATGACCCCACACTTGAGTGCTAGGCCACAGTCAGGTAAAATGCTATTTTAAGAAAACTGATTTTAAATTAAGTGCAACACAGGAAATGCAGTAAACAGGCACTGGATGTGTTCGAAATACTGTTTCTAATACAGATATCAACGTTAGCAAGCTGAAAAATGCCGAAAAGTAGGTGGAAAAGCAGTAATTTTAAACAAAAAATCAGAAGAAAATACTTAAAATCTCAAAAGTGGCTCCTTTCTTCTCTCATAGGTTCATAGGTTCATAGGTTCGTACTAGGCTATCTGCCCTAAGGCATTTATAAGCCTAGCCAGAGTGTATATGGCTTACACCACCCCTTAGGATGAGAATACTATGACCTTTTAGGGTTTAGTTTACTATGCCTCTGTCTAGTAGTGACACAGAGATGACCCCCGGGGTAAACCTACGATCTCCCATCCACTCATCGAGATTTCTCTTGAATAGAGTCAGTGAGGGGCTCTGCCTAACATGGACTGGGATTCTGTTCCAGAGTGTAGGGAGCCTCTGGGTTATGAATCTGTCCCTCCAGCACGTCCTATTTATTTCTGTGTTGAGGTTTAAGTCACTTGTTCTCATGGCTCTGATGGATTTGGATTTTCTGAGGTGGAGCATGTCCATTAATTCAGGATTGGACATGGCCTTGTACGTCAGGCACAGATCACCTCTGAGTAGGCGGTATGCGACTGAATAGAGCTGGAGTTTTTCAGTCGGGCAGCATATGACATATGTTTAAGACCCTTTATCCTCTTGGTGAGGAACTTTTGGGGTCTTTCCAACTGCTGCAGGTGTCGGGTGAGATACATCCCAAATGGGGCATTGTACTCAATCATTGGCCTGATAAGAGAAGAGTACAGGGGCACAATGACCTCTCTTGATCTAGATGTGAAACCCTTCATGATAAGGTGGGCAATATAGAAGGTCTTCCTAACCACTTTGGCAATGTGAGTGTCAAATGAGAGGTTGCTGTCAACCTGGGTCCCTAGGTGCCTGATTACCTCTTCCATACTTAATGGATTACCGCCTATGTGGTAATTTGTCGGTACCTTGTTTTTCCCAAAGGGTATGACTATACATTTTTTGGCGTTCGGCTTAAGGCCATGGCTCTGGCACCAATTATCCGTTTCTATGAGGCCTCTCTGAAGGATGTTTGTGTCCGCTGGAGTATCAATTATGGCGCCCAGTTTGCAGTCATCTGCGAACTTTGTCAGCCACAATCCTCCTATGTTTGCCTGTAAGTCGGAAAAATAAATGCAGAACAAGAGGGGTCCCAGGACTGAGCCCTGTGGGACACCACTTGTGACTGGCTTAGAGTCTGACATAGCTCCAGCAACTCTGACCCTGTGGGTTCTGTCCTTGAGCCAGTTTGCAACCCATCTTGTGACATATGGGTTTACATTTAAGCTGGTGAGTTTGTCTATGATGCCCGAGTGGGGTATTGTGTCAAAGGCTTTTGCAAGGTCAATGTAGGCTCTCAGTGTTTTCTCCCCTTGGTAGGTACTTCAGCAACAACTATCAAGCCTGGAAAGATGCCAAAACCACGAGGCAGCAGGGTTTTAAGAGAGAGAGAGAGAGAGAGATCATGGAGTTTGGAATTGACCCAAAATGGCCAATAAAACTACAGCTTCTAGGCAGTAACCACTCCTACAGGGACAGGCAGGCTGCTCAGTGTTAACCACTGCCACTGGTGAACACAGAGATTTCCCTTTAGCCCAAGCAAGCACTGGCCTCCAAGAAACTTACAAACAGTTCAGAACAGCAAATCTGTAACTGAACTTTCTTAAATTTCAGAAAGTGGGAAAAAAGCAAGATTTTTTTTTTTTTAGTTTACAGGTAGCAGAGATACACAAGTAGCAAAATAGTCAGAACAGTGCAATAAATGACCTCACACTCGAGTGCTAGACCAGAGTCAGGTAAAATGCAATTTTAAGAAAACTAATTTTAAATTAAGTGCAGCACAGGGAATGCAGTAAACAGGCTCTGGATGTGTTCTAAATACTGTTTCTAATACAGATATCAACTTTAGCAAGCCAGAAAATGCCGAAAAGTAAGCGGTAAAGCAGTAATTTTAAACAAAAAATCAGAAGAAAATACTTAAAATCTCAAAAGTGGCTCCATTCTTCTCTCAGCATTTTCTCCTTTTGGTAGGTGCTTCAGCAACAACTATCAAGCCTGGAAAGATGCCAAAACCACGAGGCAGCAGGGTTTTAAGAGAGAGAGATCAAGGAGTTTGGAATTGACCCAAAATGACCAATAAAACTACAGCTTCTAGGCAGTAACCACTCCTACAGGAACAGGCAGGCTGCTCAGTGTTAACCACTGCCACTGATGAACACAGAGACTTCCCCTTAGCCCAAGCAAGCACTGGCCTCCAAGAAACTTACAAACAGTTCAGAACAGCAAATCTGTAACTGAACTTTCTTAAATTTCAGAAAGTGGGAAAAAAGCAAGATTTTTTTTGTTTTTTGTTTTGTTTTAGTTTAAAGGCAGCAGAGATACACAAGTAGCAAAATAATCAGAACAGTGCAATAAATGACCTCACACTTGAGTGCTAGGCCAGAGTCAGGTAAAATGCAATTTCAAGAAAACTTATTTTAAATTAAGTGCAACACAGGAAATGCAGTAAACAGGCTCTGGATGTGTTCTAAATACTGTTTCTAATACAGATATCAACTTTAGCAAGCTGGAAAATGCGGAAAAGTAGGTGGCAAAACAGTAATTTTAAATAAAAAAATCAGAAGAAAATACTTAAAAATCTCAAAAGTGGCTCCTTTCTTCTCAGCATTTTCTCCCCTTGGTAGGTGCTTCAGCAACAACTATCAAGCCTGTAAAGAAGCCAAAACCACGAGGCAGCAGGGTTTTAAGAGGGAGAGATCAAGGAGTTTGGAATTGACCCAAAATGGCCAATAAAACTACAGCTTCTAGGCACTAACCACTCCTACAAGGACAGACAGGCTGCTCAGTGTTAACCACTGTCACTGGTGAACACAGAGACTTCCCTTTAGCCCAAGCAAGCACTGGCTTCCAAGAAACTTAGAAACAGTTCAGAACAGCAAATCTGTAACTGAACTTTCTTAAATTTCAGAAAGTGGGAAAAAAGCAAGATTTTTTTATTATTTTTTTTTTTAGTTTAAAGGTAGCAGAGATACACAAGTAGCAAAATAGTCAGAACAGTGCAATAAATGACCCCACACTTGAGTGCTAGACCAGAGTCTGGTAAAATGCAATTTTAAGAAAACTGATTTAGACTATCTAATTGAAGGTTACTGTATGAGGGCTCAATTTTGAGCTTTAGGATTGGTTAATTTGATTATAAATCATTTATTCTTGTTTGTTATAAAAGCTCTACATGTCTGTGGGTTTGCCCTTGTTTTAACACAGCTCCAGTGCGTTTGGTAACCTGCCTCTGCTCCATTGATCTTCCTAAGCTACTGTGTTTTCAGTGAATTCTATGTGTCTTGTTTAAACTGTTTTCTGCACTTCTACTGTGTATTTGCTGCATTTAAACTATATCTGCTTCAGTTTCAACTGTTTTTTTACTGTTTTTACAGTGTATTTATTGTTTTCTGATTCTTGGTTGCACTTCTTGTTGCTGTAGTACAGGCTAGATTCAGACCTGCTGAACTGATTTCTGGTTGTACAGAATGAGCACTAAATCAGGAAATCGTTTGTTGGACAGGCCACCCTGTGCCCTTGTGGGAGTAAGGTACAGTTTGAACTGATCTAATGGAAGGTTACTGTAACAGAACTCAGTTTTGAACTTTAGGATTAGTTAATTTCCATCTATCCTCAACCCCTTTTCCCATTTTTTACACATGGGGTCGGGGTGTCACTTCACAGTGACAATCATCTCGAGCCAAGGTTTACACTGCCAGGTAGCTAGCCCTACCACAGTAATTCATTCACACCAATCACGCATGCACACACTCTCACCTACATCCAATTTAGAGTGTCCAATCCACCTACTGCATGTCTTTGGAATGTGGGAGAAAACCAGAGCACCAGGAGGAAATCCACATGACCACATGGAGGACATGCAGACTCCACACAGAAGGCACCTCAGCTGAGAATCAAACCAGAGAACCTCTTGCTGTGAGGCAGCAATGCTAACTGCTGCATCACCGCAGCTGCCCACATTGATATAATTTGCTGTGGTCCAAATAATGTTGTTTTGCCAAGTACCAACAGGTTTAAATGTTTAGAATTAGTTAATTTGTTTCCAACCATTTCTTCTTGTTTGTGCACAGCATACTTTCACATAACATTGTGCACCACCAAGTAAGGGGGGTAACCCTTGGTGGTTTCAGACACAAAAGTTAGTACCAACAAATTTTCCCTCAGAAGAGACAATCACTAGGAACACCTTTTTTACCTCCTTCTCTACTCAATAACAGGTCTAAACCTACCATTATGGATGGACAGACTACCCTTGTTTCTCCTGACAACCTGGTTGATATGGGTCTTCTGAGGCAGTGTAGTGACTGCTTCATGTACACAGACAACCCCCTCCTACTAAATCACTCTAGTATGGAGCGTGAGAGATGTATCTTCACCAAGAAACTGGAATCCCTGCTCCTCGTGCACCAAACAGTAACACTAAAGAAGTTGTCAGCTCACACACCACAACTCGTACACAAAGCTTGAACTCAGCACATAGACCATCATACACAGAGGTACTCCCCAAAAATTGACCTAAATGCCACAGACCTCCTATGCACAAGGCTGCTACACTTGACAGAGCACCCACAACACTCAAGACACATAACAACATCAGTGTCTCACCAACTAGGCCTTTAAGGTACAACACACCCAAACCTAATTTTCTTGTTATTAGGGATTCTATAGTGAGACACACTGATGTCCTTCTCACCAAGTTGGATAATGAGAAAGTCATGGACAATTGTCTGTCCAGTGTCAGGAGTTGTCAGATAACACATGCACTCAAGTGACTCAAAAAGTACCATTAAGACTCAGTCATAGTTCATGTTGGTGTGAATGAATTGAGATGTACCTCACTGGACTATATGAAAAGAGACATTATTGAGCTCTCTGAATATGTGTCCTAGGCAGGTGTGTCCCTAGCCTTGATCAGCATTTTGCCTCACTTAAAATGATGGCAAAACATGATTGACTTTAATAATCGGCTTAGTTTCTTGTGTCATTCAAGGGAGATCCAGTTTCTGTCAGCCTGGGATAACATGATTAATAAATCTTGCTGCTTTACTGAGACAGTCTGCACCTGCCACCTCTGGGCTTTTGGCTGCTTGCTGAGGCTCTTGCCTCCCCTATAGTGTCTTTTTCAGGCAAGGTCTGAAAAACAAAACTTCTGATGTGAAAATATCCAGCACAAATTAAGGGTTATACTGCTGAATGCTAGGAGTTTAAACCAAAGGCTGCACTGTCTGGAAACATTCCTTTCTTAGATTATGTAGATGTTTGTGCAGTCACAAAAACCTGGTTCAAAGCCATAGAGAGTATCCTGGCTTTTCAAGTCTACAATACCTTCCACACCATCAGTCTGCAAAATGAAAGTGTGAGTACCAAAGGTGGAGGAGTATCTATGTACATCAAAGATAAGTACTCCTCCCGACTGGTTTGACAAGATAACGCTATGGAGTTACTCCAAGTTCAGATTATCTTGAGTAAGACTCCCCTTCAAGTCATCGCTAGCTATAGGGCCCCCTCCATGAACTAAGATGCTCATGCGACTTATTTGGCTTTACTTGATTGCATCAAACTACAAACTAATACTCTTTTCACAGGGGATTCTAACTGATCTACCATTAGCTGGGAAACCTATGTGAGACCGAACTTACTTGCACAAAAGTTCCTTGACTTTGTTAACTCAAATGCCCTTAAACAAATTGTACATAATCCTTCATGGGACTAAAATGTACTTGATCTGGTTCTCACCAACATGCGAGCCCCTTGCGCTACTGTAAGTGTAGGACGCTCATTAGTAAAATTTGATCATAAGTCAGTCACTTTTCAAGTAGCAATTACTCCAGAACCCATCAGAGGTGAAGTCAGATTACAAAACTTCACCAAAGTCAACTATACACTCCTAGGGGTTGGCATAAATCATTTCCAAGCCCCAGTCCCCACAAATAGTCTTGGAAAACTATACTAAAGTATGCTTTAATGCCCTGTACCAACACTTATACAAATGTATAGATTTGGCTTTGCAGGATAGGATCAAATTAAAAGTCTCAAGAAAAAACAAGCCATTCTGGTGGACATCTCACATAAATAAACTATACAACAAGCATAAGAAGCTGTTGTTCAAGAATACCAAATGGAGATCCCAGCACTGGAAAAGCACCCTCCTAAGCCTAAATAAACAAATAAGACAACATATAAAATCCTCTAAGGGCAACTTCAAGAAAAAAATAGCAAACCCAGCTAAAGATAACCATAAGGCTTTCTTCAGCTACATCCATTGCATAAAAGATAGGACCCAGACATGTGGTGAACTAGTGACAAACGATATTACACACACTGATTCTGCGGAAATTGCTAACCTACTAGTGGACAGGTTTGGTAAAAATTTCTCCCCTTTATCCCTTCCAAACATATCACAGACCATACCTTCAACAGCTTCCCCAGCCTATATAGTTAAAGAACAGATCATCAAAGCTCTGTACAAGGCAAAAAACAAAGCTTCTCTGGGTCCTGATGGCATCCCAAGCTGCATTTTAAACAAACTAAAACAGGAATTAGCAATACCCTTAGGCAATCTATTTAACCACAGCCCGAATACAGGATTTGTCCCAGCTGAATGGAAAACCGTGATTGTTATCCCCCTTCACAAGAGTGGCTTAGCACAGACCCAGGGAATTATAGACCCATAAGCCTGACCAGCCTTATCTGCAAGGCCATGGAACATATCATTATGGACCTCATAAATAAGGATATAGGTGAACTCCAAACCCTTGATCCAACCCAGTTCTGCTTTGTAAAGGGTCAATCATGCCTCTTAAACCTAGTAGACGTCTTCAAAAATATGACCAGAGCCATAGATGAGGACAAATCTGTGCACACAGCATATCTGAACTTGGCGAAGGCCTTTACCATAATCCCCCATTCAGGCATTATTGACAAAGTCACCCATATAAATGTCAACCCCTTTGTTGTTAGGTGGGTCACAGATTAGCTCACTAACCATACACATGCTATCAAAGTGGGTGACTCCACCTCAGCCAGCAGACCTTTCATTAATGGGGTTCTATTAAGGGTCAGTACTAGGTCCCCTTTTGTTTGGTATTTACTTCTTGGAAGTTCAGGCCAAAACAAAGAAGCTGTGGCTGACCAAGTTCGCTGATGACTGCAAACTTGGCATGATCGCTGGCTCCTCTGATGATGTCAGTGAACTCCAAGAGGGGCTTAGACAGACTAAAGATTGGTGCCAAAGCCATGGACTGAAATGAAATGCAAACAAAATGCATCATCATCCCCTTCGGTAAAAGCATAGTCCCTACTAACTATCAGATAAACAATACCTTAAGTATGAATGCTGTTGTGAGGGATTTTAGGCACACAATTAGACTGTGACCTAAACTTTGAACACCATGTGTCCACTGCAGCTAGAAAGATATTCTACATTGTACATTTGATTAGCAAAGGCATAGCCTCAAGAGCAAAAGAGGTTATAACCCCCTGAACTCATCCCTTATCAGGCCCATAATTGAGTATAACACCACTTTTGATATATATTGTACCAACAGCAAATGGAGAGACCTCAAAGATTTTTAACCAGGAAGATCCAGGGTCTTCAGCACATGCCCTACATGGACAGATTGAAGTCTGTCACAGTACTCAGTAGCATACAGGGTGCTTAGGGGAGACTTGTGCCTGGCTTACAGAGCAATCTCTGACCTCAACCTGATAAAGTTGCTGCACATCCGTAGGTCAAGTGGGACTAGAATTACCCACTCCAGTGACCTAAATATGGCCTACAATTTAAATAGGAAATGCTGGAGAAACAAATTTGTCTCACAGAGGTTGCCACATCTCTGGAATAGGCTACCAGTTCATGTTAAGCAGAGCACCTCTATGACTTAGTTCAAAAGGAACCTGGATGAATGGATGAGAAACCACAAATTCCTGCCTGGAATAGCTCTCACATCCCTCATGGACATGGGCAGTCTTTACTAATAATATTCTTGGGCATTGACTAGACTTTTTCTCTTGAAATATAATTGGTGTAACAGGCTAGGCTTGGAACGACCCATGAGTCAATAGCCTAGTAACCTCCTATGAACCTATGGATGATTTGATCAGGGTTAGGAGTTAACAGCTAGGTTTATCAAGAGGTGTTTCTACTTTCTGAGAGTTACATTAAGTTTTACATGCAATGACTTTTTCTTCCCTCTTTTATTATAGAGCTTGTTTCTATTTAGGATAAAGCAAAGGGGTTTATTTTTGAAGTTAACATTCTACACACTTTGGTGGGGACAGCTGCATCCATGCACAGCTATTCACATGTGCATGAAATATGGTTATTGCTGGTAGATTATCTGCAGTACAAAGCATGCTCGCTTAGCACTGCAGCTTGATTTATAATTTAAACTACTTGTTAAACACTGTATATACCTTAAATCAACACTTTTATCACAGTGTACTCTATGTTCTCTCTTGTGATTTCATGTTTTCTAACTGCACATACAGTACTGAATGAATGAGTATTGAGTATCAATGAAATTAATCATTTCTTCACCCACTTTGACGTGGAAACAGTAGAGGATGTCGCACCTAGGCACCAACAGATAAGCCACAGCAGTCTCACATCATCTATACCAGCCTCCTACAACCACACCTTTACAGTACAAGAGGATGATGTAAGACGTGTCCTCAAAGCGGTCAGTCCAAGAAAGGCTACTGGCCCTGATGAATTGATAGGATGGCTACTGAAGGAATGCGTGGGCTAACTCTATGGGATCTTCACAAAGATCTTCTGTCTCTAAGTCTACTGTTCCATCTTGTCTGAAGTCGACTACAATCATTCCACTGCCAAAGAAACCTGTCATCAGTAATCTCAATGACTCCAGGAATCCTGTCCAGTGGCACTTACTTCAGTCATCAGGAAGTGTTTTCAACAACTGATTCTGTGACACATCAAGGACAGTCTCCTAGTTATCTCAGATGCACACCAATATCCTTACAGAGCAAATAGGTCCGTGGAAGATGCCATTTCCACTGCCTTACACACTACACTTTGTTATCATGAGCAGCAGGGGAGCTATGTGAGGATGCTCTTTGTAGACTTTAATTCAGCTTTTAATACAGTTATCCCAGATTGACTTGTCATTAAACCTCACTGGCCTAGGACCTTAAGACCCTATCTACTGTTGGATTAAAGACTTTTTAACTAGCCTTCCTCAGACTGTTAGACTAGGCATGTACTCTTCCTTCAGTCTGAGGCTAAACACTTGTGTCCCACAAGGCTGTGTGTTGAGCCCCCCTTTTGTATACTCTTTACACTCATGACTGTGTCTGGTCTCATTCTACTAATACTATCTTTATGTTTGCAGATGACTCCACAGTGGTTGGATTTATTTCTGGAGTAGACAAGACAGCATATAGATATGAATTCAAAGACTGGCTGCATGGTGTACTGAGAACAACCTTGCTCTGAACTGCCAAAACAAAAGAACTTATAATAGATTTTCAGAGGCACAATGCAGATCACAACCCAATATATGTCAATGGACACTGTATGGAAAGGGTTCCTGTCTTCATGTTTCTAGGTGTACATGTGGCAGAAGATCTCTCTTAATCCACAAATATCATGCAGGTAGTCAAGAAGACATACCAGAGACCCCATTTCCTGAGGATCCTCAGGAAAAAGCAACCTGGAAGAGAAGCTACTGGTGTCCTTTTACCTTTTGCAAGTGTGCTGACATGCTGCATTTCCACATGATATACCAACAGCTTCATAGACACAAGGTACAGGGTTTGATTCTGATGTTGGTTTATCTGGCAGCTAGAACAGAGAGTTAAGGCTGTTAGCTGTAGTTCCTGTGGTACACAGTCTGATTCCGTTAGGGTGGGTGGTATAATGGTTAAGCTGCTTACTTTACAGACTCAAGGTACAGGGTTCAATCTCTCCTTTACATCAGTTTTAGTAGCTCAACATGTGCCATACTCACTGGTGGTGCAGAAGGCTCTGGGTTCTATTCTTACAACAGGTAGTTGGATTAATTTCCCAATACTGACACAGCTGTGCAGCACAAGAGGTTGCTACACTCCCGAGTGTGCTGTCTTTTGTTCTGGGTGGGGTTGCCATAATGGTTAAGGTGCATACCTTACAGGCACAAGGTGCTGGGTTTGATTCTTCTTGGGGTAATTGGGTAGGCTTAAAATAGCTCACAAGAACAGTTAGCCTAGTACTACAATAAATATGGTTCACAAGTGTTTAACTTACCATCGCCTGCATGAGTGGGACACTGATGACCAATACTGTGTGGACAGAGGTATCATATAAGAGCTTGCAGAATCACAGGGTATGCATAGATTGTGTATCCTAGTGAACCCTAACCTGCAGAATGTTAAGCATTTTCTCATAGGTTCAAAGGCTCATAGGTGTATACCAGGCTAACAATCGCAAGGACCTTTTTAAGTCTAGCCATGCTTCCCAGATATATCTGACAAGTTATTTTAAGAGTTATATGTACGCTTGTGCTTGGTTGGGCAAGCCTTTAGGGGTTGCCTCTGTCTATTAGAAACATAGGTGAAAGACCAGGGATAAACTTCCAATTCCACATTCACCGGTCCAAGTTAAGCCTAAATTGGGTTAAGGAAGAACTCTGCTTCACATGAACAGAAAGCCTATTCCAGAGAAGGGATAGTCTTTGGGACACATACCTGTCCCTCCAATATGTCCTATTTATGTTCCAGATGAGGTTTAGGTCACTACACTGAGTAACTCTGCTGTTCTTTGTTTGTGGCTATGCGGCATGTCCATCAGAGCTGGAAATAAGGATGCCTTGTAGGTAAGGCATAAATCTCCTCTCAGCAGTCTGTAGGACATAACTGTGAGGACTTCTCAGCAGCTATCAGGGCACAACAGGTGTTTCATAGGTGTCTCCATCATGAATCGTGCAGAAGTTCCTTTTACGTAATGTAACAGCACGTGGAGTATATGTGGTTCCCATGAATAAAAGGAAAGAAATAACATTTTGCAAGCATTCTATGAGAGCACATTTCCCTTCAGTTCTGGGGGCCATTGACTGCATCCACACTGCTGTCAAGGCCCCACCTGCTCTAGGTGGCATCCAGTACAACAACTTTATGAGTATCCATTCCATCCAATGACATGTAATATCAGTGCATAGGGTATTATTTATAATGTATCTAGGCACAATCCATACAGCTCCCATGATTCCACAGCTGACACACATGCAACTTATCCAGTGATTTAATGGGGATGACTTTCCACCAGGTCATTGAATTAAAAGATGACCACATTGCACCTAAAGGGTCTGTGAGAAGATGCTACCATCAATGTAGGCTGAAGGCAACTCATAATGGTGTTCACTGTTGTGTGTTGCAGGTGATTTAGGATATGTTTTAGAACCATGGCTCATGACTTCTATCTATAGTTTTCAGGTCTTGATGAAGATGGCCTATAACAAACCCCACTGTTGGAATCCTCACCTAAACAGGCTATATAATAAAAGAAGAAAAATCATGACCAAAATCAGGAAAATCAACTCCCTTAAAGACAAGTGCTCTGTTATACAACTAAACAAAAAATTAAGCGGTCTACTTAAGTCCAAACAAGGCTGGCTATGAGGTAAGGATAGCTCCACAGGCAAAGGACAAGCTGATGTCATAGCAAATCTACTGGCTGATAAATTCAGCTCAAACTTCACCTCTCCTACTCCTCCACAGTTGCACCAGGTAAAATCTCCTCCAACATACTTTCCCCAGCTATTAGCAGGGACTTGGTGCTGGTAGCCCTCATTGAAGCCAATAACACCACCTCCATGAGTTCCGATAACATCCCCAGTTGCCTTCTAAAAGTCTAAAGCATGACCTGTCAAAACCACTTGAGGCACTTTTCAGCTGCAGCCTTGAAATAGACAACGTTACAAGTGAATGCAGGACTGCAAAACAGTCATTCACCTCCACAAGGGCGGACCATCAGCTGATGCAGAGAACTACAGACCCAGCAGTATAACAAGCCTAATATACAAAACCATGGAATGAATTATCATGGAAATGATAAATAAGGACAGTGGCAACCTACAGACACTGGATGACATAGCAAATCTACTGGCTGATAAATTCAGTTCATTCTTCACCCTCCACTCCTCCACAGTTCCACCAGGTAAAATCTCCTCCAACATACTTCCCCCAGCCATTACAGGGACTTGGTGCAGGTAGCATTCATTGAAGCACTCATTTGGCTTTGTTAAGGGAAGGCCATGCCCCCTTAACTTTGTAGACTTCTTTGAGAGGGTCACCAAGGCAATGGATGAAGAAACAACAGTGCATAAGGCATTCTTGACCTGGCAAAAGCATTTGATACACCATCCCACTCAAGCACTGCTGACAAGCTCTCTCAGCTAGGTGTAAACCCTTACTTAGCTCACTGGATTGCTGGCTGGGTCACAGACAGGACCCAAAAAGTGAGGATTGGTGATACCAGCACCACCAAGAGACCAGTCACCACTAGAGCACTTCAGGGCTCTGTGCTAGGCCTGTTCCTATTTAACATCTATTTCTTGGAAGTCAAGGGGTGCCTGCATTGTGGAACATGGAACAGCTATAACTGTGGTGGTATAAAATTTTCACCAAATTTGTTAGCAAGGACATTCGCTATTTCCTTTGGGTCAGTGAGACTGTAGTTTTACTGTGGTCTAGCTCCAAACATTGTAGGATGTTGAATCCCAATTTTCCTGACATATATAAGAAAGATTTGTAGTTATTTTTTGGTTTTAGTTGCTATATTAAATTCATCCTCAGCACTGAGCTTCTTAAGGCAACCCTTATGTTCTACTTTTTAAGTTTGCCTGGAGATAACATCCCTTATGTTCTACTTTTTTAGTTTGCCTGGAGATAACAACCAGAACTAAATACAATCCTTTAATGGTTAAATATGTGGAACTAAGCTATCTGTAAACTGCTACAATAGTTCATGCTCCTCTGAGGTTCTTATGTTATTTCCTGCTTATACAGGAGAGAGGAGATGATGAAATGATACAGTTTGTTACAATAAAAGATACAACACATAAGTGTTATAGTATCCACCAAGTCTGTATCACAGTCAGGGTTATAGATGAGCCAGTCACCCTAATAATGTTCACTAAGTAAAGTCACACAACAGATAGAGAAATTAATCCTTATTGTATTCATCACTTCCCTTTGGACTTTTGATAAGATTTACCATGCTTAAGAGAAGTTTCTTAGCATTAATAAATGTATCCATTCCTCTTTACCTGATGAGCAGGGGATGATATGGTCAAAGTTGGACCAATGTTGCCAGTTTGTAAAGTAGGAGTCACTGAGGGGTAATCACTGGCATGATCCTAGATGGAGAGTCTGTCTGTGCAGTCCATTGGGTCTGGGAACAATTGTCTGGCTGATTGTTTCCACTGATGTGCAGGGTTTCTAGCCTCAAAGAATAAGTCTGTTCCACTAGCTCAAACCAGGTTGTCTTCTGTTGTAAAGAGGGATTACAGCAAATTTCTTCATGGCAGTTGATTGTTTTAACTCTTAGCAGAAGGTGCTTTAGAGTATGTAATTCTTTATAGCATCTCTCACAGTGATATAGATTCATTGCTTACCATTTCTTATAGTAGGAGAGATTGAAAAAAGGATATGATAGCATGCTGAGAATCAAAATATTACTCCTTATCATTCCATTTATCCTTAAGGATAGCCGGATAGCATGACAGTGTAAGAATGACATTTTTGTAGCATGAAAGAAAAGGCACATCTTGCCCATAGGGATTTTGAAGAGAAATACTGATGCAGAAAAACCTTATACCCCATGTAATAGAAAGGGATGGCCTTCTCTGACTATTCTTAATCCATATCTATTGTCATTTTCATTAAACAATTTGAAAACAATTTGCCTGGGAAGCCCCACAGATTGTCCACAAGATTATAGGGAGAAATTCACTTTTGTTATGGTTATAGGTTTCACAGGTTCATAGGTTCATGGGTAAGTTAGCCAAAAAGCAATATTCAAAATTTCCCTCCAGCCTCAAGGAGGACAAGACAAGATAGCCACAAATTCTCCACTGGTCTAACCATCCATTTATCTAGGTTCATAGATTCATAGGTATGTAATAAGCTAATGGGCCTGGGGCCTTTGCAAGCCTTGCCATAAGATTGCCCTGGCATCGTGCACCTGGACTTAGTTCCCACTGCCTCTGTTGAGTAGAGCTACTGGAGTTATCCACGGGGTGAATTTTCCATTTCCCATCCACTCATCAAGATTTCTTTTGAAGAGGGTCAGCAAAGTGCTCTGCTTGAAATATATGGGAAGTCTATTCCAAAGCATGGGCAGTCTCTGGGTTATGAATCTGTCCCTCCAGTACGTTCTGTTTATTGTGGTAATGAGGTTGAGGTCTCTGGAGCATGTGGTGTGGAGGGATTGGGATTTCCTTAGATGTAGCATTTCTAACAAAGCTGGGTCAGACAAGGCTTTGTAAGCCAAGCAGAGATCACTTCTAAGTAGGCGATATGAGACAGAGAATAGTTGGAGTTTTTTGAGTCTGTCCATATAGGACAAGTGTTTAAGGGCTAGGATCTTCTTTGTAAGGTACTTTTGTGACCTCTCCATTTGTTGCAGGTGTCTAGTGAGGTACATGCCAAATAGGGCATTGTACTCACTGATTGGCCTAATGAAGGAAGAGTAGAGGGAGACAATATAGCAATAACCCATGCCTGGGTGTGGGTAATTTCATAGATTCATAGATTCATAGATTAGTACTAAGCTAACTGCCCTTGCCATTTTTTTTAAGCCCCTAGCCAATTATGACTCAACAACTCAAACCCCACCTTGTGTTCATAAGGCAACCACCTTAATTATTCCATTAGGCCACCCCCCCAAGTTTAACATGGTGAGACAGCTTTAAAAGCAAAAGAGAAAAGCTTGATCTATTTTGTTGCTAAAGCGCTTCAACTAACCCATTTAACATAACACAGAGATTTAAAAAAAAAAAAAAGAAAGAGCAAAGATCTCCGTTTGCTTTTGTTGTGTTGTGTGTTAAATGAATTTAACATAGTTTAGTTTAGTTTAGTAATGATGGATTTACCCACGGTTGGCGTGGTTTGGTCCCAGTGGCCCGAGGACCAAACAAAGACAACCGTGTAAATACAGCATTACCCACACCCAGAAGTGGGTTATTGCTATTATACCATGACATTATTTAAGAAAAGAAACTATTACTTTTCTTAAATAATGGCATAGTATAATGCCTGTTTACTGCCCTTCCGCAGATGTCTGGCATCCGCGGCAGTTCTGATGTACTGCAAGCCTGCGCAGTACATCAGAGCTGTGGGCAAAAGCAACGGAGAAAGCAAGATCTCCCTTGCTTTTTTTACTGTTTCGCTATGTTAAATGGGTTTAACATAGCGAGACAGTTTTAAAATAAGCAACGGAGATGTCCGTTGCTTATTTAAAAACTGTCTCGCTATGTTAAACCCATTTAACATAGCGAAACAGTAAAAAAAGCAACGGAGATCTTGCTTTCTCCGTTGCTTTTTTTTTTAAAACCTGTCTCGCTATGTTAAATGGGTTTAGCATAGCGAGCCAGCTTTAAAATAAGCAACGGAGATCTCCGTTGCTTATTTTAAAGCTGTCTCACTATGTTAAACCCATTTAACATAGCGAGACAGTGTTTTAAAAGTAGAGTTATACTAATGGAAAAAAGTCCGGGCGACAGGACCTTTTTCCATTAATATAACTCGATTTACAATGTGCATGCTGGCCAATCAGCGTGCACGTTTTGGGGGGGTCATGGTATAATGATCTATTTCTTCCTGGATACAAAACCCTTAGTAATGAGATGTGCCACATAAAAGGACTTTCTGACTACAGTGGCAATGTGGTGATCAAAAGAGAGGTTGCTGTCAACCTGTGTTCCCAGATCTCTAATAATGTCGTCTGTGTTCAGTGGACTACCATCGATGTGGTAATTCATGGGAACCAGGTTTTCCCAAAGGGGATGACAACACATGTTTTGGCATTGAGCTTAAGGCTATGCTTCTGACACCAGTCATTGGTCTCAGTGAGGCCATGCTGTAGGATGTCAACATCAATTGGGGAGTTAATAATAGCTCCCAACTTGCAATCGTCTGCGAACTTTGTCAACCAGAGTCCTTTGCATTGGCCTGGACTTCAGAGAAGTAGATACCATACAGGAGAGGACCCAGGACTGAACCCTGTGGGACTCCACTTGTGAGTATTCAGCAGTCTGACTTAGAGTCAGCTACTATCACACTGTGGGTTCTATCTGTGAGCCAGTTTGCAACCCATCCAGTGATATACGGGTTGATGCCGAGCTTAGTGACTTTTTCTATGATTCCTGAGTGGGGAATGGTATCAGAGGCCTTGGCCAGATCAAGGAAGGCTGTATGAGCCACTTTGCTTTCATCCACAGCTCTGGATCCTGACTCAAAGAAGTGGACCAACTTGAGCAATCATGATCTACCCTTCACAAAACCAAACTGTGTGGGATCCAGAGTTTGGTAATTCCCTATATCCTTGTTTATTAGGTCCATGATGATGCATTGCATAGCTTTGCATATCAGACTCGTCAGACTAATGAGGAGATAGTTCACAGGGTCTGTAGTCACTCCTCCTTTGTGGAGAGGGATGACTGTAGCAATGTACCATTTGGTAGGGACAAAGCCTGAGATGAGACTGTGATTGAACAGGGCACACAGGTGAGGTGCCAGTTCACTCTGCAGTTCATGTAGAACACAGCCAGGGATATTGTCAGGTCCCATAGAAGCTGTATTCTTGGCCTTGGACAGTGCTGTTTTAACCTGTGCAACAGTAATTCTGGATGCCTGGCAACCTACTGGTATTGTGATTGGTCCTTTGAGGGGTAAAGTTGGCACTGAATCTGTTGGCCAGTATATGGGCAATCCAAAACAAACAAAGTAACGAAGCTGGATACTGCTGACGTGTAAAATCAATTTATTACCACAGAACAAGCAATACAGTATGAGCGCTTTTGGGCAGTCGCCCTTCATCAGATAAAAACTTTACAGATTAAAACTCCTTTTTAAAAAACACATTGACCTATCAAAATTCAGTAAAAAACCCGCCTTTTACACAGTGTTGGCTTAAGGGGGACAACATCATTTAAACCTGGATCCCTATGTGCTGTTAATTCAAGGATCCATCTGGACTCAGCTAACTCAGTATTTAATTTTATATCACCCCCCCTATGGGTCAACTTTAAATTTAAAGTTGACCCATAGGGGGGGGTGATATAAAATTAAATACTGAGTTAGCTGAGTCCAGATGGATCCTTGAATTAACAGCACATAGGGATCCAGGTTTAAATGATGTTGTCCCCTTAAGCCAACACTGTGTAAAGGCGGTTTTACTGAATTTTGATAGGTCAATGTGTTTTTTAAAAAGGAGTTTTAATCTGTAAAGTTTTTATCTGATGAAGGGCGACTGCCCGAAAGCGCTCATACTGTATTGCTTGTTCTGTGGTAATAAATTGATTTTACACGTCAGCAGTATCTAGCTTCGTTACTTTGTTTGTTTTGGATTTTCTCATACGTTAGCTGGATTTTGGCAGAGCAACGACCTTTATTTCTTGGAGTATATGGGCAATATCTGTTGGTTCGGTCTTGGAGGTACCATTGTCCAGTAGCTCAGAGCAAATCTGGGTATTGCCATGAAGATTCTTTACATAACTATAGAAGGCCTTGTGGTTGTCTTTACTATCTGCTGCAATTCTGTTTTCATAGCTAGCTTTAGAGGATTTGATGAGGAATCTCAACCTTTTGTTGAGGCTAATGATAACGGAGATTTTCCAGTCTTTGGCCTTCACCTTATTCCATATCAGTTTCCTCCTTCTGTTGTAGAGTTCGCTTATGGCAGGGGACCACCAGGTTGGCTTCCTTTTTTTGGAGGGAGTGTCTTGTTTCTATTGGGTATGGCGAGATCCATGCATTTGTGTACGTGTTTGTACAGTGCATTGGTATATGATTAGGTAGTCATGCAACTATTCTCCATTTGCATGGGTGCAGTGAAGTTAGCCACCTCTGTTTTTAGGAGCCCAAAGTTAGCTTTGGAGAAGTTTTTCATGGTGGTTACCTTTGCCGGGGTGGATTTCCAAGGTGATTAGTTTGTGGTTGGATCTAACCAGGGAGGAGCCAACTTTTGGTGTAGAGCAATGGTTGCCCATGTTAGTAATGATCAGGTCGAGGATGTTGCTACCTCTAGTGGGGGTAAGAACGAGCTTTTCCAGGGCATTGGAATTAATGAACTCCAGGAAACATTGGGCAAGTGTATTTGTACATGAGTAGTTTTCCCAGTTAATGGAGGGGTAGTTGAAGTTGCCTAGTATGAGAGTGTTAGTTTGGACCCTAATATTCTCCAGGGTGCTTAGGAATGTAGAGTGTGAGTCTTGAGACATGGTAGGGGACCTATAGCAGGCTACAACCTGAATCGCTGTCTTACCCAGTGTTAGCTGCACCTGAAGTATCTCTGATGCATTATGTTGGGCTACCAGTCTGGAGGTGTGCACATCCTTTATGAATATGGAAACACCACTGCCTTTGGAGCTTCAGTCCAAGTTCTGGGGTCAAAAGGTGTGGAATGAGTTATAGCCTGGTAGTGTAGGCGTGCTTTCTGCGGCCTTGAACCAGGTCTCTGTTACAGCACAAATGTCGATGTTCTTAATTTTAAGGAGTGCTTCAAGTGAGAGCATTTTGAGATTTAGACTTCTAGTGCTGAGCAGCATGACCCTCAGATTGCATTTGTTTGTAGCTGTTATGGTGGTAGTTTGGTCTTTGGAACACCACCTAAAAAAGGCACTATAGGGGTGGCAAGAGCATTGGCCAGTATCCAGAAGCCCAGGGGTGACAGATGCAGGCCATCTCTGGCAAAGCATTGAGGTCTGTCAATAATGTCATCCCAGGCAGACAGATACTGGATCCCCTAGGTTTACTAGGATCCTCTAGGTTTACTTTGAAGGTGGCAAGGGTGATACACTGCTTGACGTGTATTAGAAGTTCAATCCAGAGATGAGCAGTACATTGAAATATGGATTTATCAGGCAAACGTATCTTATTTATCTGCTGATGAAGGTGTAGTTCCATTAACCAAGTATTTGAGGTTCAATTAGCTCTATAAGGAAATAGGAGGTCAAATAGGGTTGGGTATTTCATGGTTCAAAAAGCTAGACACAAATCTGTAAGAGAATGAGTACAGAAAAATAGTTGCCAGTCTCTCATGATAGCCAAGATTTTTAAGGCCACTGATCTTTTTAGTTACAAATTGATGAGGCCTCTCAAGTTATTTAGTTACAAATTGATGAGGCCTCTCAAGTTATGTGACATATTTCAACAAACACATGATAAAAGGTGTATTATATTCAGTAATGGCCCTGAAAAGATAAGTGTAACGATGAAGTAAGGCTTTTCTGAATCTAGTGGAGATGCCTTTTGAAATGAGATGAGCCAGATAAAAGGCTTTCATAATTATTATGGAGACATGATGGTCAAATGATGAGGAATTATCAACAAAACTTCCTACATCCCATCCAACAGTGTCTGACTGGAGGGATACATCATCTATATGGTAAGTGAAACTGGGGTCTATATTATAAACCCAAAAGCTGAAATAAGTGAATACGTGTACATCGACACATAAAGGTCGATGTACAAAATGAGCGAACACCGTAAATGCCCAAAGGGAGAACGCCAAATGGATTTCCTTGGCCAGCAGGGTGATCGTGGGGATGAGGAAGTAAATCCTTTTCCCCACTGTAGTGCGGTCTCAAAGTTGGTATATTTAAGTAAGGGGATGTGGGAGGTGCAGGGGGGCTGGCCTCCCTGCAAAAATGTTTAGAAAAGTATTTTAGTTTAGGATTTTTGGGTTGGGTTTACATTACCTGTATGGCGCTGTTGCTTCTGGTATCATGATCGGCATTCTCCCTTTCGGCATTTACGGTGTTCACTCATTTCAAACATTGACCTTTATGTGTCGATGAATTCGGCTTCTCTTAATTCGGCTTTTGGGTTTATAATATAGACCCGTGAAACTGTTTTGCTTAGCAAAATGAACTATGCTGTATTTTTCACATTTGAGACTGTAGTCCTTGCACCAATTGTTAACATAGTCTAAATTTACAGTCATCTGAAAACTTAGATAACCATAGGTCAGAAGTGCTATTCTGAAGGTCTGAGAAACAGATAACAATTAGGAGAAGGCTCAAAACTGAACCCTGTGGTACACTACTTGTAATATTTTTGCTTTCAGAAGTGGCACCTGTGGCTCAGACCACATGGGTTCTTTCAGTCAACAGGTTAGATTTCTACTGCACAATACAAGGATTTATATTCAGATTCACAAGTCTATCAACAATGCCTGCATGGAAAATAGGATCAAAGGTCTTGCCAGGTCTACCTATTCTGTATGTGCTGCATAACTATTATCCACTGCTTTGGTTACATCTTCAAAGTAATTAATGAAGTTAAAGATTTAGGATCCTCCTTCGGCTAAGTGGACTTGGTGAGGTTCCAGGACTAAGAGATGTTTAATGCCCAAATTAACCTATGAGGTTTAGGATAATGTGTTCTGTGGTTTTACATATGAGGCTACTGAAACTAATGGGTATATAGTTCCCCTATGGTCCATGGTTGGGCCATCTTTGTGCAATGGCATTCCAATTGCTATTTTACAGTCTTCAGGAATTTATCCAGTGGAGTGGCTTGGATTAAAGAGGTTAATCAGGGGCACACAAAGGCCATATTTGGCACAGGTAATCAGGCAACATGTTATGCTATCAGGGTCCATGGATGAAATAGTCATAGTTTTTTGAAAGGGTTGATAGAACTTGGTCCATAGTAATTAAAGGAGTGGCTGCATTTGTGGAACATGTGGAACAGCTATAACTGTGGGTGGTATAAATTTTGCACTAAATTTGTTAGCTAGGATATTAGCTATTTCCTTTGCATCACAGATAGTGTAGTATTACTGTGGTCTACCTCCAAACATTGAAGGATGTTGAATCTTAACTTCCTGACATATATAAGAAAGATTTATAGTTATTTTTGGTTTTAGTTGCTATATTATGTCATCCTCAGCATGATGCTTCCTAAGGTAACCCTTAAGCTCTTTTTTAGTTTGGCTAAATGTGCGGTTGAGGTAGGTCAAATGAGACCTCTAATAATAATGAATCACTTTATTTCTCTTGTTAAGTAATTTATTTATATGAGAATTCTATCACCTGGCTTTGCTTTTAAATTTTGAATTATATTTATTGTACGTAAGGGCTACCTTATGAATATAACTATTTAAAGTGGGAGTAGAGGTCAGTGGCATAGGTAACAGCTTTAGCAATGGGATCCTTCAGCAGAACTGACTTACCTCATTAAGTAATGGAAGAAGTCCCTAGACACAGAACTGTTTACAGTTGTAAAGGAAAAGGTCTCTAAATTATATTCTGATTTAAGAAGGCATGATGACACATATGAAGCTGTGTAAGAATTGGCCATATTTGTGAAGAGTAGAACACAGATATTAGGCCCCCTAGTAAGATGATTAACTATTAGTGACAGTGACTTAGCATTTATAACATAAAAGAAGTGCTGGGCAGACTGACCATTGGCTGTGTAGGGCAGTCAATTTATTGATGGAAAATTTAAGTCCCCTATTAGAAATGTCTTGGGTTTATAGGAATTTCAGCTAATGTACTAAGATGACTATCATGTTCAGAAGGGAACATAGAGGATATTCTGAAACTATCTTTGAAGTATTACTTAGTCTTGTTTATGATAATTTTGACTTCTAGGAGTTCAAATGTGGTCTCTCAAGAAATCTGTCATGAGATGATGATATTATTGACAAATTCTGAAAGTCTCCACACTTGCCGGTAGGTCTGAAGACATGATATGCATTATACACAGGAACAGAGGAAGTGCTCTCATAGCTCTGAAACCATGTTAAAGTATATGAATGTGTTCAAGTTTCAGGATACCCCCAAGTTTGGCCATGTTTTATTTTGTGAATGCTCCTGACATTAAGTAGGACCACATTAATGTGCTCCAAATTAAAACTTATTCGGTCGGAGTGACCACCAGATGGACTCTCCCTAAAAATGCATGATGGGGCAACAAAGGCCAAAATACAAAAGCCTTTGTAAAAGAGGTGCAAACCATACCTTGCAAAGCAGGAAAACTTCTCAGTCATCTCATCCCAAGCTGACACATACTGGATCCCACTAGAATGACACCAGCTACATAGCCAGTTATTAAGGCCAGTTATCTTGTCTTTGAATCTTAGCATCATTGTAGGTGAGGTCATAATCATATTTGTCAGGATGAAGGGATCTAGGAGCCCCTGTTACATACTAGATCCTGGCTCCTGAACGACGGGTAACTTTCACCCTATTCTTAGCCAGCCTGCTGAGGGTGGTGTACATATGCTTTACAATAGAGTCACCTATTACTAAACCATTACCATGAGTCAATGCAGTCTCAGTGTGCCGCAAGGGCTTGGAGTCTACACCCTTGTGGCTCTTAGAGGTATGTGTCTTAGAAGTGGGTGTGAAGGGAAAAGATGGAGGTATTGTGTATACTAATGTACGCGGTTTCTTAGTCTTTAGCCTGGGAGGTTTAGGCAGTGATCTCTTGACAACTTCAGCATAAGCTGGTTTAATGGAAGTGATCTGTATGTGTATATGCATTGTGATTACTGAATGTGCTCTTAGCTGAGAAGGCAGCCTCTGAGTTAAATAAATACTTACACTTCTCACTTACTTAATCATTGGCCAGAGGAATATTCATAGCCTTCATTAGATGAGATTCAAGAAACTCAGTTATGTCCCCTGACTCAGCTCCCTCTGGAAGACCTGTTAGTCTAAAACCATTTCTGTGGCCATAATCCTCCATTGAAATAAGTCTGTACTGTAAAGAGCTCGCAATCATGGATGGCTGAAGAACACTCTTGCAAATGTATGGTATGTGTAATAACTCCATCTTCGAGGAAAGCCTCTTAGGTTCATAGGTTCATAGGTTCATACTAGGCTATCTGCCCTAGGGCATTTATAAGCCTAGCCAGAGTGTGTTTGGCTTTCGTCACCCATTTTAAATGAATTTTGCTATCCCCTTTTTCGAGGTTAGTATACTGTGCCTCTGTCTAACAGTGACACAGAAGTGATACCCGGGGTAAACCTACTATCTCCCATCCACTCATCAAGATTCCTCTTGAAGAGAGTCAATGAGGGACTCTGCCTAACCTGGACTGGGATTTTATTCCAGAGTGAAGGGAGCCTCTGGGTTATGAATCTGTCCCTCCAGCATGTCCTATTTATTTCAGTGCTGAGGTTAAAGTCTCTCGAGCGCGTAGCTCAATGGGATTTGGATTTTCTGAGGTGCAGCATGTCCATTAATTCCGGGTTGGACATGGCTTTATACGTCAGGCACAGATCGCCTCTGAACAGGCGCTATGCCACTGAGTAGAGCTGGAGTTTCTTTAACCGGGCAGCATATGGCATCTGTTTGAACCCTTTGATCCTCTTGGTGAGGCACTTTTGGGGTCTTTCCAGTTGCTGCAGGTGTCTGGTAAGGTACATCCCAAAAGGGGCATTGTACTCAATTAAGGGGCCTGATGAGGGATGAGTAAAGAGGCACGATGACCTCCCCTGATCTAGATGTGAATCCCTTCATGATTAGGTGGGCTATATAAAATGTTTTTCTAACCACTTTGGCAACGTGGTTGTCAAATGAGAGATTGCTATCATCTTGGGTCCCCAGGTCCCTAATTACTTCTTCTGTACTTAATGGGTTACCACCTATGTGGTAATTTGTGGGCACTTTGTTTTTGCCAAAGGGAATGACTATACACTTTTTGACGTTTAGCTTGAGGCCATGGCTCTGGCACCAGTTGTCTGTTTCTATGAGGCCCTTTTGGAGGATGCTTGTGTTGGCTGGAGAGTTGATTATGGTGCCCAGTTTGCAGTCATCTGCGAACTTGGTCAGCCACAGTCCTTCCGTGTTGGCCTGTACCTCCGAGAAATATATACCGAACAAGAGAGGTCCCAGGACTGAGCCTTGTGGGCCGCCACTTGTAACTGGTTTGGAGTCTGACATGGCTCCAGCAATTCTAACCATGTGTGTTCTGTCCTTGAGGCAGTTTGCAACCCATCTAGTGACATAGGGGTTTATATTTAAGCTGGTGAGCTTATCTATTATGCCCGAATGGGGTATTGTATCGAAGGCTTTTGCGAGGTCCAGGTAGGCTGTGTGGACCACCTTCCCCTCGTCAATGGCCTTGGTGACTGTTTCAAAGAAATCAACCAGGTTTAAGAGGCAGGATCTGCCCTTAACAAAGCCGAACTGGGTAGGATCCAGTGTCTGTAGGTCCCCAATATCTTTATTTATGAGGTCCATGATGATCCTTTCCATAGCTTTGCAGACCAAGCTAGTCAGGCTTATGGGGCAATAGTTTCCAGGATCCGTTGAGGCACCACCTTTATGGAGAGGGACCACAGTTGCTG
The DNA here is from genome assembly GCF_019279795.1 of Protopterus annectens. Classification (NCBI taxonomy): domain Eukaryota; kingdom Metazoa; phylum Chordata; order Ceratodontiformes; family Protopteridae; genus Protopterus; species Protopterus annectens. The sequence continues at coordinate 1,763,599,369 of NC_056732.1, forward strand.
TACGCCACTCTTTGGGTACATATCCTGTAGTAAGGCTGAGATTGAACAATAGTTTTATGTTTGGGTTTAGCTCTTCTTGGAGTTTGTGTAGGACGCAGCCTGGGACACTGTCTGGTCCCATTGATGCTGTGTTTTTTGCTTTGGAGAGGGCGGCTCTTACCTGAGCATCTGAGATGTCAGGGGGGCAGCACTCTGCTGGGATAGATATTTGCCCTTTTGGTGGGGAGGGGGGGGAGTTTGCGCTGAACCTGTCAGCTAAGATGTTGGCAATGTCTGTGGGTTCGGTGTATTTTTTGACATTTTGGACTAATTCTGAGCATATCTGGGAATTACCACCCAGGTTCCTAACATAACTAAAGAAAGCCTTGTGATTATCCTTAGTGTCCTGTGCAATTTTTCTCTCGAAGCTGGCCTTAGATGATTTTATGAGTGCCCGTAGTTTTTTGCTAATACTGATCAGAGATGCCTTCACTTTTTGGAATTTTGCTCTATCATTTAGTAGCTTCCTCCTTCTATTGTATAGTTTGTTTATGGCTGGGGTCCACCAGACAGGACGTCTGCCTTTGGAGGATTGGGTCTTGGTTTTATTTGGGATCGCATGATCCATGCATTCCTGAAGGTGTTCATAGAATGCGTTTATAAAGGATTCTGCAGTCTGGGCCGTATTTTCCACAGGCCCCGGGGCTTTGAAGTATTCCACCTCAGTTTTGATGAGTGTGAAATTTGTTTTAGAGAAGTTTTTCACTGTGGTTTTCTGGGCAGGGAGTGGTGTCGGGATGTGAATATCCAGTGAGATTAGTTTATGGTCTGATCTTACCAGTGAGGGATACACTTCTGGTCTGGAGCATAGAGTCCCCATGTTGGTGATGATCAGGTCCAGTATGTTTTCCCCTCTTGTGGGAGTGGTAACAAGTTGTTCCATAGCATTTGAGTTTATAAATTCTAGGAACCTTTGGGCTAGGGTGTTGGAGCTAGATTAATGCTCCCAGTCTATGTTTGGGTAGTTGAAGTCACCCAATATAATGGTGTTTGGAGAGACTTTCATATTTTCCAGTGTTCTCAGGAAGGCCGAGTGGGGTTCCTGGGTTAGGGAGGGTGGTCTGTCGCAGGCTACAAACTGGAAGGCAGTTTTACCGACTGTTAGTTGCACATGGATAGTCTCTGATGCTTCGTGCTGTGCCACCAACCTGGAGGTGTGGGTATCTTTGATGAATATTCATACTCCCCCTCCTTTTGTGGGTCGGTCCAAGTTTTGGGGCCGGAAAGCATGGTATGAGGTATAACCTGGTAGTGCTGGGGTGCTCTCGGGAGCCTTGAACCAGGTTTCTGTTACTGCACAGATATCAATGTTCTCCATGCTAAGGAGAGTTTCGAGTGCGTGCATGTTGAGGTTTAGACTTCTGGCATTGAGTAGCATTACTGTTAGTTTCTTATCCCTTGTGATACCTATGGAGGTGGGTTTGTCTTTTGAGTCTTGCCTAAAAAAGGCACTATGGGGGTAGCAAGAGCCTATGCCAATATCCGAAAGCCCAGGGGTGACAGGTGCAAGCCATCCCTAGAGAAGCATCGTGGCTTGTAGAACGTCATCCCAGGCTGACATGCATTGGATCCCCTTTGAATGACACCAATACTTAAGCCAATTGTTGAAATTGATCATCTTGTCTTCATATTGTGGCATCATTCTTGGTGAGGGTAAGATGTTACTCAAGGTCAGGGTCATACCGGCCTGGGCCACATGCTCAGAGAGCTCCTCTATGTCTCTTTTCATGTAGTCCAGGGAGGTACGTCTCAGGTCATTCACACCAGCATGGACAATGACTGAGTCATATTTGTAGCAGAGTGCCTCTTTGGCCCTCTTCAAAAGGAACCTTGATGATTGGATGGGAGGAAAGAAATTCACCCCGAGGATCACGTCAGTCACCCTGCTAGACAGGGGTCCAGGGAAGTAAATAGTGTGGGAAGAAATAGCCAGGGAATTGTTATGGCTAGGCTTGTATAGGCCCTAGGGCTGATAGCCTAGTACCAGCCTATGAACCTATGAACTATGACTATGACCTTGTGGTGGCCCATGTGGGAGCGAATGACCTGAGGTGCTGACCCAGAGGGACATGCAGGGAGATATGATGGAACTTAGTACACATGTGTTAACATGTGCTTAGTGTAATGTTCATTAAATCTGTCTGATGTACATTATATAGGTATATTGGATTTCACATCCATTCATTGTGATCCTGTTTTATGGTTGTAAATGTATCAACTGCATGTTTACTTGTGTAGTAGTAGTCTTACTTATACTGTCTGTTTTTTCCTATGGTGTATTCACAGGTGATTCTTTATTTTGCAGCAGCACTGCAGAACTAGTCCACTCTGATGTTGGAGGATCTGTAGTCTCTGATAATGATGGGATGTATGAGCTGGATCAGTCAGAGTGTGCAGACTGGGTGTGTTGTACACAGGGAGTGTGACTTCCAGTATTACCTGCTAACAGTATGGACACAGTCTCTGTGCCTGTGGAAACCCAGGATATATAGAGTTGACAGGTTGATTGGGACACTATAGGTCAGGAAAATGAGGTAGCCCCATGATCAGAGATGTCTGCACTTGCTTTGGCACTCTTGGGCAGGGTAGCAGTTAATGGTGCTCAGTGGTGGTATAGTTATGCCCCCAATGTTAGTGTGTCCGGAGCTGTCACCAAATATATGTTTAGAGCCATCACAATCACAGAGGCACAGGCTACTTCCACCAGAGTCATGGCAGACATTGTAAGGATGATCCAGGCTGTCCATGCTGACCTATGGAAGTGAATCACCCCTAAGTGTGATTTGTTGGATAGACTGAATCACACATTAGAACATGCAGTGTCTTCCTTGAGTCATCTGCCAGGAGTGAATGGTAATCCTCGAGCCACTCATCTACTACATCTAGAGATGGTAACTAACATAGCCATGAATGAGTGAAATTCTGCTTCTGGAGTGTTAGCACTTCCATAGCAACATCACTTGTGAAGGTATCTGTGAACCAGGAGAGGGCTTCCTAGTGGTCATCATTATGCTGGCACATCTGATAGGGGATGTTGGTTTAGGTCATGCTACACACAAACATCTAGCCAAGGTTGCATCACACCCACTGCAACTCATGGCAGAGCCAGCTCTCATGGGCAGAGAAATGCATGGAAGGCTGAAACCTCTGTCTCTCACACACAGACACACAAACACACACACGCGCACACACACATCACTGCAACCCACAGCACATTCCGCACATCTAGTGACCCTAGCTGTTTTACACATTAACCTCCCCCAAATCCGGTTCTCACACCCATACATGCTCTTTTTATTCTGCTACACCTCAACACTCACACTCATATACACTCTTGTGAAAGCCAAGCACTGTTGTACTTCCTTGGCCATCTGTTGAAATAATGGTAACTGTGCTGCCTTTGTACAATGTTACTTGCTTTCCCAATGCTTGCTACACAGTGGTGCCAGCCTAAGCATGGGTAAGCACAATCTGGTATTTTTGCATCACATCACTTTAAATGTACTGTATCTGTTTAAATCTTGTATAGTTATGTTGTAAAGCATGTGCATTCCGTTGTCTCTTTGCTAGTGCCACAGCATAATGTGCCCATGGTCATTCTCTGATGCTGACTCCTCCTCAAACTCCTTGTCTGTCTCAGCAACCATTGCCTGTGGTTCTGGGAACTGCTGACATTGCAAGAGGCTACCCAGTTCAAACTGCTTCCTAACTTTAATATTATGTAACACAACAGAAATGGTCAGTATTTTGGCAGTAAAGGTGGTGTCAGTCTGCAGGGCACCACCAGTGTATCCAGACTGTGAAAGCACGACTTCAGCAGCCTAAACACATACTATATAATGTTTTTGGCATATAACAGAGCATGGTTGTACCTCTCTTCAGTTTGATTGTTTGGATTTCTGATGGGTGTTAAGACCCAAGGTTCTAGGGCGTATTCAGCATTACCCGCAAGGCGGACCTGGGTGTTATAAGGCAGGGTTCTAGTGCATATCCAGCATCATCCACAAGATGGCCTTGTTGGACATCACCCCTTGCAGACCATTAATAAAGGTTACATGTATGCCATATGTGTTAGTCTTGAAAATTAGCTGGTTGGCCTGCACATGTATTGTAGATGGTCCCACATGCATTGCAGACCACCTGTAGTTGATGGAGGAAGTCTATATTATATCATCAAATGTTTAGGTTGTTGAACACCTAAACATCAACCCCTTAATGTTGAAAGCTACAAACCATGAATGGCCAATTGCACAAATTTTGTTACAGGGTAAAAATTTGCTTGGCCGGTGAAAAACAAAACATACTTTCAAGCCCTAATGAGGAAAATGGGCTATATTACTGACCTCCTGGATAGTGCTTTGCTCTTTTCCTTAGGGGATATGGGGACCAACTAAACTTCCCCACATGCTGAAGTGTGATATTGTACTTATTCAGTATTCTTGAGGCAGATGCTTGAGATACCCCCACTGTGTCCCCAGAAGGTCAGTGAAAGGTCTCTGTAGGTAATATATATTAGGCCATGCACACCTTTATATCCACAGAGATAAGTACTTAATTCCCACGGGGCTGCAGATGAGATGAGCATGTCAACAATTTCTTCCATTGTGTCTCTATCCACAAGGTACCTATCCACTGTGTTGGTGTCATGCAGGGCATGAAATGTTAAACAACTGTCTTTCTAGCTGCCTGCCCCTTATGTTAATTTGATCACATAACTCCTTCCATCTCCTCTTTCATTGGCTGTTGTGAGTAAGCACAAAATTATCATTTTGTGAAATCACTCCCCTTCAGCTATTTAAATGTACTGGCCAACCAACTGTATTCCATAGAAACAAAATACAAAATACCCTCCTTTATATACACTCCTTTTTGGCATTTACTTCTCAAAAGGCAAGGCCAATGTCAGTGGTCTCTGAATGACTAAATCTGTAGATGATTGCAAATTAGGAGCTATCGTTGAATCTCACACTGACACAAATGTTCTCCAGGAAGGGCTGACACAGCCATGATCTAAAACTAAATTTCAAGAAATGAATAATAGTATCCTTTGGGAAGTCATCCACCCCTGGTAACAATCATATTCACAGCACGACCCTTAGAGTTGACCTTGTAGTCAGGGTCTTAGGAACACACATAGATAGTAATCTAGCCTTTGATCATCATGTGTCTAGAGTAGTAAGAAAATCATTCTATGCTGCGCAACTTATAAACAAAGGTATGGCATCTATGTCCAAGGAAGTCATTGTTCCACTGTATTTGGCATTCATCAGACCTATCATTGAGTACAATGCCCCCTTTGGTATGTACCTAACCAGGCATACTCAACAACTGGTATTTCCACAGAGGTTCCTCACTAAAAGAATACAGGGTGTAAGTAATATGTCCTATGCAGACCGCCTCAAGGCCCTAGCCCTGTATTCTGTATCCTACAGGCTTTTGAGGGGAGATCTATGCCTGGCATACAGGGCATTGTCAGAACCCACTCTGATGAATCCCCTGAATATCTGCAAAACGAACAGCACCAGAATAATTATCCATTCTAAAAACATACATTTTGCCTGTGATATGAATAGGACCTGCTGGAGAGACAGCTATGTGTCTCAGAGACTATCCCATCTCTGGAACAGGCTCTCCATCAATTTGAGGCAGAGTTCCTCCCTTACTCAATCAAGCATAACTTCAAAGACTCTGAAAACAAACAACTAAGTTTAAAACAGGTTTTGCATTAGAATTAATTGTCTAAAGAGTATGACATCTGAAACTCAAATGTCTGTCATTATTTCCCGACTTCAACACTCAGTGATTTGCCAGAAATTACCCATTTTACCAGAGACTACCCCTTCTCTGGAACAAGCTCTCCATCCATGTGAAGCAGAGTTCTTCCCTAACCTAATTCAAGTGTAACTTGGGCAATTGGATGGGGAGCAGTAAATTCATCCCTGGTTTGGCACCCGTGTCTGTAATGGACACAAGCAGCCTGTAAAAGGTTCATCTCCCAGGCCTTTCGCTTGTAAATGTTTCATCTTCCAAGCCCCTGCTTACACTTATCAGGTGTAGCAGAACTTGTCAGAGATTTGGGATGCAAGGCTAGGATTAAAAAGTCCCTTACTGTCGTCAGCCTAGTAAACACCTATAAACCTATGAACCTCTGCCTTGTGCCTCCAGTAGTGACAAGGTGTTCCACTGCGGAAAGCAGCTGTAATAAGAGCATTCTGGAGATACACATTTACAGTGACTGAAGCACCCCCAACCATATTTGTGCAACATAGTCCTGAACAGTGACATATGGCTGGGTTCAACACTACGGTGAGTAAGGCATCAATGTCCAACAGTTCAGGCATTTCTGAATCACTCCACCATCTGTTTGCTTCATTATCATATGTGGCACTTTGTTATACAGTCATTAAAATATAGTGCAGCTAACCACATAAATTAGCATAGCCATATCATGTAGCGAGTAGCCAGTTGTAATGCAAATTCACTTAGAAAGATGAATCAAAGTTTCTTGAATCGGGTCCATATTGTTTTAAGCAAAATGCATTCTGAAGTTAAATAAATCAGAGAAACTGTGAGTTTATCCAGCACAAAGCAGCTGTCTGAAACAAATGCATTTTAATTAATAACAATAACATCAACAAAAAACAGCAAAAAATAATACCATCCTAGGTCGAGAAGTGTATGTTAAACTAAAACAAAGAGCAAAGCATCTCACATAATGGGTGAAACTTACATGTAGTATCCTCTGAAATCACACCCAAATCCCCTCATTGATAAAGACTAAGAAGAGTAGTGGTCCTTTGGGGACTCCTAGAGTAATGGGTAGACATGTGGCTAGGATATTCTGCCATAAAACTGCTTGTTGTCTATCAGACAGGTAAGCTTGGAACCATTTAATAGAGCTACTATTCAGTGACAGTTCCTTCAGGGGTACGGAGACGCAGTTGGTGATTGACCATATCAAAGGCCTTAGAGAGATCTAGGAAGAGAGCTGAGGTAAGTTTGTTATTGTTTCAGTTGATGTTGATAGAGTTAAAGAAGTATAGGAGGGCTGAAGTGGTGCTGTGGTGTAGCCTAAAACCATGCTGAGAGTTGGCCAGTAGTTTATTTTGGGTGAGATAGTAAATAAGTTGCTTGTGGATGCACTTTTCCATAATTTTGGCCACTGGTGATAGCATGGCTATTGGTCAGAAGTTTGAGAGGTCTAAAGAATTCACTCCTTTATGAAGGGGAATGACATGGGAAACATTCCAGGGAGAGGAGATACTGGCTTCAGTGAAGGTGCGGTTTATTATGATTGAGACAGGGTATGCAATGGCATCTGCCCCTTTTTATAAATATTCTGGTGGGAGGAGATCAGCTGCCAGGGTAGTGGGCTTTAGCTTGTTAATAAGAGATCAGATGGTCAATGTAGATACAGGATGTAAGGCGAAAGGGAGTGGGGTTGTGGTTGTAGAGGAGTTTTGAAAGGAGCTGGTGGGGGTAGTTGGCTAGCTAGTGACCGGATGGTTTTGGTAAAAAAATTGTTAATGATGTTAGCAGTTTCCTCTGGAGTTTTAAGGTCGCAAGTTGAGGGGGTGGGGGGTAGAGGTTTGGCCTGGGTAGAGCAGTTTGTTTATGCCTGCCCAAAATTTTTGAGGTTTGTTCTCGTGTTTTTGCTGAAGGTGTTGATAGAAGGTTTTTTTTGTCTTCAATGTGGCTTTCTTGGTATTGTTTTTTAGTTGTCAGAATTTAATATGGTCAAGTGGGTCTTTGGAGGTGTGCCAATTGTCCCATGTTTTATTTCTTGCTATGATTTTGGTTTTGGTTACTTTAGAGAGCCAGAGGGTGGTCATTTCTCACACTCCTTTACTTCTCTCTTCTCTTCATCACACTGAGCTTCTCTGATTATGACCATCTTCATTTTTCTCATTTATTCCTGCTCTTTTTCTACTTTTTTTCTTATTGTCCCACCCTTCTTACATTCAACAATTAACACCTAGTCTTATCCCTCTATCCTCCTTTAACTCTGCAAAGATTTCATGTAAAACTGTAATGTCAACCCTGTGTTATTTCACATTGTAACAAATCTAACAGGAATATACACCAATGGATTTTTCTTATTTTAATTGAGTTATTTATGTTTGGTGTGTGTGTTTGTGTGTGTGTGTGTTTGTGTGTGTGTGTGTGTGTGTGTGTGTGTGTGTAATTTTATCTTTTACTTTTTAACTGTATCTTCACTGCAATCGTAGATTTTTTTATCATGTTATGTAATACCATCATTCTTCAATAGTATTACATAAATGTAAATGCATTGCCTTAATATTATATTGTTGTTCATGGAGCTGTTCTCCCCGGGGCTCCACTGAAAATGGGCTCATCATGGCCCAATGAACTATCCCAGTAAACAAATTGTAAAATAAAAACTAAATTAAAAAAAATAGATAGATAGATAGATAGATAGATAGATAGATAGATAGATAGATAGATAGATAGATAGATAGACATAGATAGATAGATAAATAGATAGATAGATAGATTGATAGATAGATATTTCAGCAATTGGTTATATGAACGTAGTCAAACAAGGCAACAACACAAATAGCTTGTTTATAAATTATGAGCATTTTTTTATCTTGGGATTGCAGTCCTCTAGTATGCATCAGCATAGTGTTATTAATTTTTGGGACTATCAGCTCACCTTGCAACACTAATTACAGCAGCTCTAAAAATAAATAGGTGGAAGTAATAAATATACAGTGTACACTGATTTGCTCTCATCCATTACTAACACAACACTCTCAAATAAGTCATCTAGGATAAATAGGTAGTAACGGCCCTTAAGAAATCCAAACTGACATGGGTTGAGGGTCTGTAGGTTACCAGTGTCCTTATTTATTAATTCTATAATGATCTTTTCCATAGCCTTACAGATGAGGCTGGTCTGACGTATGGGGCTATAATTTCCCGGCTCCATTGATGCCACACCTTTGTACAAGGAGATGACTCTTGCTGTTCTCCATTCATTAGGCACAAAACCTCTTTGAAAGTTGACACTGAATAGCCTCAGTAGTAGGTCTGATGGGAACTGGTTCAGGCTGGCTAGTAAGTAACGTGATATGTTAGTTATGTCCTCTGAGTACGAGTATTTGATATAATTCACTATGACCTCTGCACAGTGCTGGGCATTGTTTCAAAGGTTTCTAACATAGTTAAAGAAGGTTTTGTGGTTGTCATTTACCTGGGTGGCAAGTTTTACCTCATATCTTGGTCCAGATGATTTGATCAAGTTAGGAGTTAACAGCTAAGTTCAGCAAGAACTTTTTCTACTTTCTGAGAGTTGCATTATTTTTTAGACACAATAAATTTTTCTTCCCAGTTTTATTATAGAGTAAGACGCTGTCCAGTTCGATTCTCAGCTAGAGCGTCTTCTGCGTGGAGACATGCATGAATGGTCGTACCTTCATTGAAGGTTGTGCGTCAGGGCTGGTAACTCGGTACGTAAAAATCAACTACCAATCATTAGCAGACCGGAGTTCCGCTGTGGCGACCCCTAACCGGGAAAAGCCGAAAGAAACAACAACATTTCTACTTAGGATACATAAGGCAAAGGTGTTTACTTTTTGATGTTAACATTGTATATATTTTGGTGTGGGACAGCTGCATTCATGTACAGCTATTCACATGTGCATGGAATTTGGATATTCCTGGTAGATTAGACTCATACAAAGCATTCTCTCTCTTAGCATTGTGGCTTGAATTATATGGTAAACTGCCTGTTAAATACTGAATATACCCTAAATCAACACTTTTATCGCAGGGTACTCTATGTTCTTTCTTGTGGTTTCATGTTTCTTAACCAATTTGTGGCTATATATAATTTCATTAATAGGCAAATATTCATAATTACAATAGTTTTTGATTTATTTAGATTCTCCGGGGGAATATGAAGAATCATAAACTCCCAAGAGAGTGTTGAATTTTGGTAACCCATTTTTTGTAACTGCAATTTTAATGAATTCCACAATTTATAAATGCACTTACAACTCCAGAACATGTGAAGCAAATCTGCTGTCTGATCAAAGCAATGTGGGCATATGGGTGAATTCTTCGCATCAAATTTGTGCAAAGTGAGACGAGTATAGTATGCATTGTTAAATATCATCAGCTGCGTAAATACCAATTTCTGAAGGGATACGGACTTTAATGTTAATTTAAATGCCTCCAATATCTTATTGTCATCTGGCAATATCAATTTCTGTCTCCAGTAACTCGATAAAAGAATATAATTATTATACTTCCTCTCTTTTATCAATTTATATGCTGCGGTTATATATTTTCTATCCTGCAACAGCGCTTCCCATAGATTATGAGAAATGATTAAATCTTCCCCTTTCATTTCAAAGTTGTTAAAATAGTTTATAACCAAGTCTTTTAGCTGTCTTACTATAATTAAATAGGAAATAGGGAGTTCTATTTCTTTTAAAATATCCTGTACTGGTACTCCTAGAAAAGGATATAAATCGAGTACAGTTAACTCCATGATTAAAGGGAATTTCTTTAGATCAATCAATTGACCACCAATTGTTAAATTTGGGTTCCTATGAAACGGTTGGAAAACCATCATATATTTTAGTAAATTTAAGGAAGTTTAAAAGCGTTTGAATTGCCGTTACATAACTTTTGATGTGCTCCATTAGCTTATATTTACTCATTGTCCAATTATTTAAAAGGGTAATGCTTTAGCGTTGACTCCCACTTCATTTATATGCTTGTATCGTTAAGAGCACCCATTTGGGTGTCCATTTTCTATTATCACTATCAAGTAAGACGCCTTTAAAATCCTATTGGCCTGAATCACTAAATAGTACATTTCAAATCTGGTAATTCCAGCCCCCTTATTTTTTGGAGCCATCAATTTTTCATATGAAATTCTCGTCTTCCTAGGTTCCCAAAGAAATCTTCCCAAACTTATATGAAGCTGTTTGAAGAATGTTTTGGTAATTCTGAGTTGTGCAGCTCTAAAAATATATAACATTCTAGGAAGAACATTCATTCTTATGATAGCTGCTCTTGCCATCATCGGTAACTTCAATCTACTCCATCTTTCAAGATCCAATGTTATTTGATCTGTAGTTGACTTTACATTGTTAATAAAAAATCTCTATTTTCAGTTGAGAAGACAATTCCCAGATATTTTATCTTTTCTTCCGTCAATACTTGTCCTATTAATGGTAGCATTGAAAAAGGTGTGGGTGCCTTTAATGGGAATATTTTAGATTTTTTAAAATTTAGCTTGTAATTGGAAATTCTCTCAAAGATTTCTATTGCAACTAATATTTTTTCAGTATCGGAAACAGGTGTGGTACAATATATGTTTAAATCATCTGCATAGGCAGCCATCCTAACCTTTATTCCATACAGTACAGGAGAATTATAAAAAACATTTTGCTTAAGGTGTAAAAATAAAGGCTCCAAGTAAAGATTAAATAAGATGGGAGATAATGGCCAGCCTTGTCGGGTACCATTTATGATTTTTATCCTATTCGAGCATTCGTGATTTATAAATAAATTTGTGTATGCATTTCTATATAGTATCCTTAACATTGAGATAAACTCCCATGTATATTAAAATAAGGTAATGTATCAAATAAATAATCCAAATTAACCCTATCAAATGCTTTCTGAGCATCAATAATTAGGGCATACAAATTCAGGTTTTTATATTTCGCATAAGAGATTAAGGTATGGAGCGTTAAGGTATTATCCGTGGTCTGCCTCCCATCCATAAACCCCGCCTGTTCCTCTGATATTATTGGGTTTATTACCTTTTTCAGCCTACTCGCCAGAATGGATGTCATGATTTTCATGTCCATATTCAAAAGTGATATAGACCTGTAATTATCAGGATTTTTGGAATCACCTTTCTCTTTTAATATCAGAACTGTCCTTGAGGCATTAACATGAGGATCATTAATTCTATTTAGAGTGATATAATTAAAATTCTGTGACAATACACTGCTCAAAATCTCACTAAAAGATTTGTAGAATTCCGAGGTCAAACCATCTGGGCCTGGGGCTTTGTGAGGCTTCAGTTTCTTGATTGTTTCGGACACCTCCTCAACTGTAATCGGTTTGATTAAATCTCTATGAAATTCCTTGTCAATATTAGGGAAAGTGATTCTCTGTAAAAAATCTTTTCTGTCTTTATCTTGCAAGAGTGTCTGCTTCTCACCATAAATCTGATTAAAATTTTTTCAAAGGTCTTCATGATATCTGCCTTGTCAGTATATGTAGTATTGTTATAGTGTATTTCAGTAATTAACCGTGTTGATTTCATCTGGTTAATAATACGAGCTAATGCTTTCGAGGGGGTTTGAATATGATTTGCATATTTAACTAAATTTCTTTGTTCATAAAGTGACAAATTTCTATTATGAAGTAAAAATAGTTCTTTTTGACATCTTAATAGCTCAGTTTCTATCTGTTCATTATAGTTCCTCATCATATCTTGGTCCAGTAATTGAATTTTAGTTTCTAAATCCAATTGAGTCTTCTTTTGTAATTTTTTATAATATGTAGCTTTTTGTATAAATAGTCCTCTTACCTGCGTTTTAGTTGTAGCCCATTCTATATCTATTGGGTGTCTATTTTGGGAAATATTATTTAATGACTGTTTAAGTATCTCCTTGACTTCCATTAATATATCTTCCTTGGTTAGTAAATATGGGTTCAAGGACCAATTATACCCTCGAAGCCTCTTAATATCCATATTACTACTGTTTAAGGTTAAAGTTATCTTTGAATGGTCTGAGAGTTGTCTGACTTGATTAGAAACACTAGGGTCAGCTGAGATCAACACCTCTGAAATTAAGAAAAAGTCAATTCTCGACCACATTTTATGGCAGGTTGAATAATAAGTAAAATTCTCTGCTTTCCCTTGTGAGTGTATGCGTTTAAAAGGGTCATAGAGTTTGAAATCCATTTTCAATTCTTTCAATGCTACCATTGCCTGTTTATTGAACGCTGAAGAAGCACCCAACTTGTCCAATTTAGGATCTTGATAAGAGTTCCAGTCACCTCCCAACACTATATAGCAATTATTGTATGACTGTAAAATGGAATAGATTGAAGCTATGAAATGATGCTGATTAACATTAGGGGCATATACACATATTAGTACTATAGGTTTATCATAACATTTGGATGTGAGAAGGACCAAACACCATCTACCCTCCTGACCCATTTTCACATCCCTAATATCTCCCTGAAAGTGATTCTTAACTAAAATTGCCACCCCTGCACTATTTGTTGTTCCTTCCCGTCACAATCTTCCTAACCCATTTCTTATCCTTCACTGACTCCCACTGATCATTAGTCATATGCTTTCTTGTAATAAAATACAACATGCCGATGATTTGAGAAACAAATGAAAAACAGCTTTCTTTTTCATGTTCTGGAGTCCTTTGACATTCCAAGATTCTATTATCCACATTTAACGCTCATTAGAAATATAACTCGATATCTAATCTCTTTGAGCAACCTTAGAATAACATAAGTTGGCATATCATCAATTGTATGGAAGCAAAACTGCCATCCTATCCCTACCCAGTGCCTACCCACTATTCCTCTGGACCAGGATGAACATAGGTTTTTTACATTACTGGAAACCATCTGAGTAACTAATCTACTAATTCTATTATTTAACAATGAAACCCCATGCAAAAAACCTACAACAACTACTTCTACGTCTACAAAGCCTAATTCTGACATTCCCTACTAAACACTACTTATGTGTAACTACAGCTCTGTACATATTTATGGATATACAAATAAACTAATTGTACCCTGAGATTCTAATGTACTTCAATTCACTTCAGCTTTATATTCAGCAATAGCAAATAACATTCTAATTTGTTGTTCTATACAGTATTAAATATTAGTTGACATAGAAAGCAGACAGTTATTTAACATTTCCCAACATCCTGTATCTACTGAATAAAATGATCTAACTACTTTAATCTGCTTTGTTCTTCCCCTACAACTTACCTACTAACATATTAATATTGAAAATCAATGCAATTCAAAATAAAACTATAATGGCACTTTCATTTGTAGTAACCATATGTGAATAAGAGAGGAAAGAAGGGGTTAAAATAAAAAAAAGAGGAAAAAAAAAGCATGAAGGGAGCACAGCAAAAGGAGAAGAAATAAGAAAAAATGCCTTAAATTACACATAAAAAATAACTTCTTTTATGTTCTTTTATTATTATATGCACATTGTTTGAATCTGATCAACTAAACATTTTTACATCATTTATCAGTTAGAAATAATACCACCTATCTACAGGAATAAAGGAAAGGAGTAAAGAGAAGGGAGATATAGGAAAAAAAGAGAAAACAAATATATATAAAAAAAAAAAACTACAGTACCTTATTCTGCCACTACACATAACCATCTCCTTTTTTAATACACAATGCATTTCCACAGCGTTTACCTGCATCACTTTGACTTCACACACTATCTTACAGTCCTTTTCCTGCAAAATAAGTCCAAACAGGTTTCTTTTTACTTCGCCAGCAGTTCCTCTTTCTTCTCAGCTATTTAAACTGTAAAGGCAGTTCAATCAACTGGAACTATGAGATAAGAAGATAAGAAAATAAAATTCCAGGCCTGCTACAAGAAACAGAACAGACAAAGAATTTTAAAGCCTCAGACTGTCGTAAATGAAACATCCCATTCTCCCTGGTGCTGCAGAAAGCCAAAATGAACTGTTCACATTTCTGAAGATGGGAGAGCCTTAAAAATCTTCAGAAAAGTAGGTCTTGCTTCTTTCCTTGTGCTTACAGAGTATTTAATGCCATCCACAGTAAAAAGTAGGTTATTAGGATATTTCATTTGAAATCTGATATTTTTGTCAATCAGAAACTTACAATATGGAGCCAGCATTTGTCTAGATTGCCTTATTTGTGTTGGTAAATTCTCTGCTATAGAAATTTTATTATTTTGCCACATTATAGATCCACCAGATTTTTTAATAGTTAACAGTACTTTGCTCACATCTTGGTAGTTCAATATTTTAACATAAACAGGTCTGGGTATATTTGAAGCTTGAGATTCTCTGTATGCTCTATGCGCCCTTTCTATGACCATCTGCTTAACAACCTCAGAGTCCTTGAGCAGTATTTCGAATATTTGTGTAATAGAAGTGATCAGGTCATTATATTGAATAGATTCTGGGATCCTCTAATGATTATATTGTTACGCCTGGATCTTGCTTCCAAGTCCAGAATTTTATTTTGCATCATTTGAATGTCAGTTCCATGTGTCTCTGTTCTTTAGTGAGCATTAATATATTGTCTTCATTGGTAGCAATTCTAGTTTCTGCTTTCTCCATTCTTTCGAGAATCCGATTACATGTGTCACTAAATGAAAGTGTTTGAGATGTTAGCTCTTTTAAGGCATCCTGTATAGGTAGCAATGCTGATTTGATTTCTTCCATTGTGACCTGTTGATCAGATTTTGTTGATGGCCCTGTTTTTGCAGTCTCTTGCTGCTTGATAGTTTTCTCTCTCTTGATTAAAGATTCTTTCTCCGGTGATTGCAAAGCTGACAGCTTGGTTTTGGAAGTTGTAGTTTCCATATTTTTGTCCTCCTTTGACATTTCAAATTCTGCACAGATTTATTTCCCAAAGAAAAGTTACAAAAGTGAGATCAATCAGTCCTTTGTTTGGTGCTCTGTTCAGAGTCAACCTGACAATCAGATCCAATCCTGCTATTACCAAGTATTTTTTTTTCGATTTTTCTTTCTCAGAACCAAAAGTGACTTCTGGTCAATTAGTAATAACTGCCAATTAGTTTGTTTACTCTAAGTATAACTCCACAGGGTTGATTTTTTTCTCAGGTATTTGAAGAGCTGAGGTACTGCAGTGCTTATTGAACGGCAGCCATCTTTGTTCCCTGTTCATGGAGACTTCTAATTAGATGTGAACTGTTATTAAATAAACAATAATAGCACAAATGCATACATATGAGATAGAAACTACCACATTAGCAGCAGAAAAATCACAAACAATATGTTTAAACCAAAACTGATCATAACATAACTAGATAAGGATGTACTATTAGTTTCAAGTTAACTCTCCCATTAGCCAAAATGACTGAATAATAATTGTTTACAGAAAATATGTCAGAGATGCAAAGGAACATTAACTTAATGTTTAAGTCTGTTTTTGGGAACAAGCAGCAGAAGTCCTATGCCTGAGTTAACAGACATAAACATAGGGTAATAACCATTGCTTTAAGCAAAGGGTAGCCTGATCATGGGCGGTCCGATAAATAAATGATAAAATATTTAAAGCTGCTCTGGCTTAAGAAGAACAGACACATTAACCAGAGTCCTTTCCCAGCCTTCTTCAAAGGTGGTTTGGATCAATGGATGGGGAATCACAAATTCATACCTGGGTAAGCACCTATGTCCCCATGGAAAGGGGCAGCTTGCAAGAAACTCAGTGCTCATGCACAAATACATACCATGCTCTTGCCCCTAGGGCCCATATACTAGGAAAAAATGTGTAATATTGGCAGGGCTTGTAAGTGTCCTCAAGCCATTAGTCTAGTAATTTCCTAAGAACCTATCAGAAACTGACTTGGATTTTCCATCTCAAGGTTAATATTATAAACTATGGATAGGAGCCTTCAAACCATGACCTCAGAATGTAGGACGCACTGTTAGTTGGGCATGATTGTCTTCTGAGAATATGAGGTACAGAGCATTACAGCAGTTAAGTTGTGATAACATCAACACAAGAATAGTTGTTGTCATGTTCACAGATGGAAGCAAACATTTGATCCATGGGATACAATTTCAGAAAAGCCCCAGGTACAAATCTCTATATTACCAAACAAATGGTGCCAAATGCGCTCGAAATAAACCAAATAACCAAAAGGAGCACAATGTTGCGGGTCCGCAGAAAATGTTTATTAACACAAAAACCACAGGTTAAGCGCTTTCATCAAATAGTATGACTTCCTCTGAGGAAATAATACAATAATAATAATAATAACAAAATAAATGAATAAAGACTGCTGACAAAAAACTGTCTGTTAATAGTACTGCAATACCCACAGTAGGTTTCAAGCCTGTGTTCTGGCAGTTTGCCAGTTTGTGTCATATAATGCTGTATCTTCCACCAATTCAAAGAACAAGGTGTCTGGGTAAGGTAGCTGAAGTTATGGCCAGATATGCATGTGTATAAATACCAGATTTTAAGGTACATTATCAATAAAAGTTTAAAGCAAGATTATGCATTTAGAAGTAATCTGTTCAAATAACTGTGCAGTATGGTTGTATTCATTGCATGTGTGTTCTAATCTGACACCAGTCAACTGTAAAATGGAAATGAATAAAGACTGGAGAAATAATTGTCTAATAAATGTAATGCAATACCCCAAGTAAGGTTCATGTCTGTGTTATGGCCATTTATAGTCAAATAATGCTGTTTATTCCTCCCACTCTAGAAGCAAGGTATATGGGTATGGTACCTCATGTTCTGGGAAGATATCCGTGTGTATATGTGCCAAATTTTCAGGAGCAATATCAATAAAATGTAAAGCAGGATTGTGTCTTGATCAATACTCTTTTCCAATAAGTATGAAGTATACCTTTGTGCACTGCCATGTCTTTCCTAATCTGGCATCAGTCAAATATTAAATGTAGTGCACATGTTTCCTGGGGTCACAGCTTGTGGGTTATAATCCCATGGCAGCCAACTAAGAAATCACTGTCTGTCTAGTCTAAATAGTTTACATGAACATACCTTTCAACTGCCATGATTTTTCAGAATGTAATGACTAATGCCCCATATGTCTGGTCCTTGATTAGCAGATGAATGACATTACTGGGAATGCAATTTATTACCAAATCCATTTACAGAACACCTTGGTAGTAATGTATGAGCACACTATGTAAAACTGTTAACTGTAGTTGTGCACCTGCATTTGCTAATGTTTGGTCCATACTGTTCCATGCTAACAGGTTAAGGGCTATGTACATGTAACATCTACTCAAGACTTGGAGTCACTGTACACACAAGGGACACTGCAAACCTGCAGAAGTATATATTAATAGTCTGTGTAGTAATATCACCTGCAAGGTCACCAATGGTATGTTTTTGTCTCTCTCCCTACCCTTTATGTTCTCTAATTTATTATTATGAAATTTATTAATTTATTATTGTTATTTATTATTATGTATTGATATTAATATAGTCTTTTAAACTAACTGTTATGTTGGCCTTATGAGTTGTGTCATACTGGTTTGCTGTTAAAACACTTACCATTATGTTATTTATTGTTGTGTTCCTCATAATATTCCAAATATGTATTTGGATTAATCAATATTATCTTCCATTATGTTAATACTAACATTGACTTGGTTATTACTTATCTTACCTTATGTTTATATCTAATTTACTACAGGGCAACAATGTAGGTCTGTTTCAGGTGATCCACCTACTTTGCCTCCACCAGCTGTGGCACTGGGGCCTAGCACTTCTAGGCTGCAGCCTGGTGGTGCCCCCTTTGCTGCTCCTGCACTACCTGTAGCATTGGGTAGTTCAACCCCACTGAGAGGGACTGAGCCCCTGTCTGGGAGTGGAGGTAGAGAGGTACTTTTGTTACCCATCAAGAACTGCCAGGTTTGCTGCACAGGTAGGTATGCTGAACTGTCGGACACCTGTGCCAGATAGAGGGCATGCTCACCATCCTGGTGGAGCAGCCTCACACTGGACACCAGCCTCCACCAGTGCCACCACACGGACACTGAAGAAGCAGTGCTGACAGTCCTATGAGTGAGGACATGAATCACATTGCTACCTTGTGGATGCTCATGTAACTGAGATTCCACAACACTCTCTCCCTCCAAGGTGTTCACCACCCTCTTGTGTCACACAAGCAACCTTGTCTGCTGTCTTGTCTGTCTTATCTGTTTCCAAATGTTTCCTCACCTTCCCAACTTACCTCCCCCACCTGTGCCTATGTCCCTTCCCCAACATTCCAATCTCACCTTAAAAAAAAAAAAAAAAAAAAAAAAAAAGGCCGCCTGTCCCCCCCAAACATTTCATGCTATACATAGCTCTCCATTTTGCACATGTCCACAGACACATTCCATTTGGTTCAATTGGCTTGACAATGCAGTTATGTTGTTGTTACCCCTCTCTGGGGGTCACGGTCCAAATTCTGCTAAAAAATCTGTCACAGTGCACAGTTTTTGTTGATATAGAAATGGATAGCTATGGTTCTTTACACCCATCATGCACATCCCTACCTGACTTTCACTATGTTTTTCCCCCCTGCTTGCACCCCTTTTCACCACTGTCCTATCTCCCCATTTTTCTTTTCTTTAAAGATTTTTTGCTCGGTGAGGACTGGTGAGCCCCATCATTTACCTATACTAAATAGGGCTTCAATGATATATGTTTTTGTAAAAATATTAATTATATTCAAAAGCCACACCTGTGCTATATTTCAGGCCCAGGACTATCTCACCTAGAGAACAGTGGCTCAACCCATCAAGTCAAACAGCTTCTAGTTAACACAGGTGTTTTATTGAAAACATAGTAATGCTCAAGTTCTCATCATTAAGCATGTTTAAGCAATGCTGCACATTTTGCTGCACCACAAAAAACAGCTAAATGAAATATAGAAAAATAATACTGGAATTGGTACTCTAGTACCAAAATACATCATTATAAAGCCATACACATAAGAATAAACATAAGTGAGGTAGCTAATAGCAGGTAAACCTGCAATTATATGTACAGCATGTAAAAATACACTTGCTAAAACAATATAAAACTAGGATTTTAACTGGGGCTCTATTAGAGAAATACAGCACTCTAAACCCATACACATAATAACTCCCAATCTCTTACAGCAAGAAATCTGGACAAATCCATAAATAAAAGTGGGACAAAGGCCCAAAAATAGAGACAAATTTTAAATATTGCTCTTACAAACTTAGAAAGATGATAGACTGATGGCTATTGCTTTAGCGTGTATGTTCTGAAGGCTATGAAGTCTGAAACACAACATGCATGTTCTGAAGGACATGAAGTCTGAAACTCAAATGTCTGTCATTATTTTCTGACATCATCCTTTAATGTTTAATACTAATTTTCCAGAAAACTACAGATGTTATGTAGTCCTATCTCGCCTACATTCTTACCCGTGGGTTCGGAGCCGAATATCGGCTCTGCCTCGGCCTATTTTTACTAGCTTAAAGTCTCTCATTGGCTGAGCAAAGAGGGTATCCCAGGGTGCACTGCTCCCTATCCCCAGATCTCGTTTGCCGCTTGTAGAGCTTGGACGTGGTCTCACTTGGCTGTGGCTAAGTACCCTCTCTTTTTTCTATTTCTCATTGAGAAAGTTATTTATTCAAACCCAAAAGCTATTTTAATAGCTACTCTTGCTGATCGCTAATTTGTGTGTGTGTTTCAGTGCTGTGTTAGTTGTTTGGTATCTCTCCTGTTCCAGTGGACTAGGCCTGTTTTAGTTAGAGGACCTAGTCCTCCCCTTCTGTAGTTTCATCAACCTTTGTTCTGTGTTTCCTGCAGAACCGTTTTACTTAGAGGTTCTTGTGTGTGACTGTGTTGTTTTTTCTGCTGTGTCTTGTTGTGTGAACCGTTTAGGTTAGAGGCACTCAGTGTGCCTGTTGGTTAGTACCTGGTGTTCAATATTGTCTGGTGTTTTCCCACCATTTTTTGCATGTTACATCTAGGCTTCCTTTACTGTTCAGAGTAAAATGTCCAAAGATCAGAAGGAACATAAGCCTTCTGGCTTTAAGAAATGTTCCAAATGTGGATATAAAATGTCCATCACGGATGGACATTCTGTGTGTGTCTACTGCCTCGGAGCCATCCATTTACAGGAGTCATGTAGCTTTTGCCACACATTCAGTCCTAGGGTGCTCCAGGAGAGAAAAAAACAAGTTAATTTTAAAAGGACTTTTAAAACCATCTTTTGAGGAAGCTATTAATTCGGCTTCTAGTACTAAGTCTAAAGCTTCCAAGTCCAAGGAAAGGTCTCCGGCTCCATCTGCCTCTTCGGAGCCCCCAGAGAAGATTACAGTTCTGGACTCTGCCTCCTCAGCGCCACTTTCTTTGGGGCCGCAGGATATATCTGTATTATCCGAAACGGCGTCGGCTCCAATCATCCTTGAGCCCATTCGGAGCCGATCGCCTAGTGTCAGAATTGGTTCACCGGACAAGAGATCCCAATCTCCATCTATCTCCTCCAAATCCTCCAGGCTGTCTGATTCGGATGTTGACAGGGTAGTGCAGAGGCTCCTGCAATTGCAAGTGTTAGCCAAATTGTTTTCGGCTCTGACCCATTCGGCTATGGAGCCAATTGCCATGTCTGTCTCGATGATTCCTCCTCCGAGCACTTCCTTGCTGTTGAAGCTGGCATGCTCCGCTCAGAGTGATGTTCCTGTGCTGGCTCCGATACCCACTTTGGGTTAATTGGTGCCGACTTTGGCTCTGACCATGTCGGTTCCGTCCACAGGGTTCGAGACTCGGGTTTCTTCGGTCAGGCCCGAGGGGGATACGTCGGGACAGCTGTTGGTTATGAGTCTCCCTCTCGGTGCATCGGCTCTGTGAACCCTGGTCCTGGTCATGGCCTCAGAGGCCGGTCGGTTCTTGGAGCCAGGAGGACCTGCCTTCGAGGCCATGTGGAGCGCGCTGGCAAGATTGTCAGCTACATCACCCAGGTCGGTCATTCCGTCGCCTACCACCCCGGCGAGAGCCTCTGACACTCACCTGTCCTTGGACAGCAGAGCGCCAGGCCCTAAGGACACCCCCACGAGTGGTCCCCAACCTTCTTAGGTTCTCCCAGAGTCTTTGCCTGAGAAGCCCCCTAGAAAAAAGTTGTGCAAGAGGAAGCACATAGACTCCCAGGATGAGTCTCTCACCTCCGATACTGACCTCGAGGAATCGGAAGGGTCCCCCAAGTCTTCCTCTGATGATGTTTCCTTCTCCTATATCCTGGAGATACTGAAACAAAGCAGAGGCTGGCCTTCCAAAACTCCTTCTGAGGAGGAGTCAGTATTCCTTAAGGCTTTTAGCGCTCAACCTTCCGCCTCCTGGGTGTCTCTACCCTTCGACAAACTGCTTGACCTCATTTGTCGGAGGGTGTGGGAAAATCTTGATTCTGTAGAGCCCGTACCCAGAAGCCCCAACAAGTTCATGTCTGCACCACAGGGAAAAGAGTCTATCCTCCTAACAAGCAGTCTAGGACCATGGACTGGTAAGGGAAGGGTACCCTTTCTTCAGCAACCTTCACCTTACAGTCACTGAATTATTTATCTCACTTCACTCAGCTCCAGAGAGACCTCCTCAAAGAACTGGGAGATACTCTTATGGGTAACATACCTGAGGCGGTAGCTCAGACTGTTAATGCACAGGTTTCTACCCTTAACTCCATCACTAACTCATCCATGTGGCTCATTTCATATGTGGCCGAAAGAGCGAGTAGAGCGGCAAGCTCAGGGGTCGCCCTTAGAAGGCAGGCCTGGCTACACCTGTGTCAGTTCGCGGGGGCCATCAAGTCTTCCTTCACTGATGCACCATTTGACAGTTCCTTCTTGTTTGGGAACAAAGTGAATGACATGCTCACCAGGTGCGAGCAAGAAGGAAAGACCCTGTCTGCCATCGGGGTCCATTTTTCCCTTCCTTCTAGGTCTTATCCCAAGGCCTAGCGGGGGGGGGTGTGGTTCAAGAAATCACAGAGGTTTTTTCCTGCCGCACAAGGTGAACCCCTCCCTCCAAGAGGCGGGGGGGTTATTCAGTGAGACATCGCCCCAGAGGTAGAGGGGGCCCCTGCAATTCAGGAGACTGCGAGTCCTTTCATGGCTTTCCATACACTCATTCCTGAGGGTGTGCCCGACTGCACTTATCCGGAGCCAGTCGGGGGTCGAATTTCCTTATACCCGGAAGTTTGTGAGAGCATCACCCAGGACCAATGGGTACTAAGGATAGTTTTCGGAGGTTACCTCATTCCATTCTCTTCAATACCCCCGTCAATAAGAAATATCTCAGATGTTCCACCCAGTCAAAGGGATCACGCAGCCTCAGAGGTGTCTCAGCTGCTGGCAAAAGGAGCCATACAACCAGTCCCCTCAGATCAAATTGGATTAGGGACTTACTCAAGATTCCTTTTGGTGCTGAAAAGAACAACGGACCTGAGACCCATACTAGAGCTCAGTCAACTCAACAATTATGTACACAAGTCCAAGTTCCGGATGGTCACTCTACAGTCAATCCTCCCGTTGTTGGGAGAGAAAGTTTGGATGTGCTCCATTGATCTCAAGGATGCTTATTACCATATCAAAATGGACAAAGCATCCAGGAGTCATCTACACTTCCAGCTGGGAGTCAGTCACTTCCAGTTTTGAGCCCTGCCCTTTGGTCTCACCACAGGCCCCAGGGTGTTCACCAAATGTATGGCAGTGGTGACAGCTTGCTTGAGACTTCATGGATTCCAGGGGTTTCCGTACCTGGATGACTGGCTCCTTACCACCCCCCACCAGGCATCAACTAGTTCAAACGAAGGATGCTACCATCAATCTATGTCATAAATTGGGCATAATGATAAACTGGGAAAAAATCTGCCTTATTGCCCTCAAAGCGTGTCACCTTTATAGGAGCAGAGCTGGACACCATCCAAATATGAGCATTCCTGCCACAAGAAAGGATCATGGTGTTGCAATGACAAATTCATATACTGATGCCACTCAGACAAGGACAGGAAAGAGTGGTTCTACAACTCCTAGGGACCATGGCGGTGGCTATCATGCTAGTACCTCTAGTGAGATTACACATGAGACTTCTTCAGTGGCTCCACTTTGTCCAGTGGCCTCTACAAAGGCTTCCAGTATCTCATCCCATCTTAATCATAGACAGGTGCAAGCAGGATCTCCATTGGTGGTTATGCACCAACAATTTGAACGGGGGAAAGCCCTTTGTTCCTCCTGCCCATGTTGCCACGGAGACCACGGATGCCTCCCAGATGGGGTGGGGGGGCATTATCTTGACAGGACAGTCCAAGGCACGTGGCAAGAACATGAGATACATTTGCATATAAACGTCCTAGAGATGAGAGCAGTGCTTCTTGTGTTGCAGGCACTTCAGGAAGTTCTTCCTCTAGGGACTATTGTGATACACTCAGACAACATGTCAGTAGTGTGGTATCTCAACAAGCAAGGGGGTACATGATCTTACCCCCTATGCAGATAGGCCATGCGAGTGTGGAATTGGGCAATAGCTTCCCAACGGTTTCTGGTGGCAATGCACATTCTGGGGAAATCCAACGTAATAGCAGACAGGCTAAGCAGAGCAATACTTATGCCTTACGATTGATCCCTGAATCACCTGGTTGCAGAGCGAATCTTCAGCAGGTGGGGTCAACCTTGCTGCGACCTGTTTGCCAGCCCTCTCAATGCGAAATGCAGCAACTACTTCAAAATGATCCCCCCACAGGGGGAGTCACCCAGGGACACTCTGGTTCATGATTGGCCCCCCGGTCTACTCTATGGTTTCCCTCCATTTCCCCTTCTCTCAAGGGTGATTCAGAAAGTTCAATCCTTGGGAAGCAGAATGATTCTGATTGCCCCACATTGGCCTCGGCAGGTATGGTTTCCCTTTCGTCAACCACATGTTGTGGACACTCCTTGGATTCTGGACCCTCTACCAGACTTACTGACACACATGTCGGGACAGTTACACCCCTCTCTGAGGACTCTCTGGCTGACTGCCTGGCTACTCCACTTCCATCGCTAGTCAGACGTCATAATTTTCCACCGGAGGTGGTTCATATTCTATCATCTTCCCATAAGCCATCCATTAGGAAGATTTATTTTAGCAAATGGAAAAGGTTTTCCATCTGGGCTCATTCTAGAGGTATTGACCCTTATACAGCCCCAATAGATTCAGTTCTGGAATTCTTGTCAATGCTTTTCTATCAGGGATCCACATCAGCCACCATCAAAGTTCAACTGGTGGCAATATCTAATTTCCATGTAGCAAATTAACCTAGTCTTATGGCCCACAGACTATGCAAAGCATTCCTCAAAGGTACCCTGCTACTTCATCCCCCAGTGTCTGAACTCGTCATGCCCTGGGACCTCAATTTTGTTCTCCAAGCACTCACACTGCCACCTTTCGAACCTGCAAGCTACCTGTAAGTTAAAATTCTTAACATGGAAAGCAGCATTTTTGGTAGCTATCACTTCAGCTTGGAGGGTCTCGGAAATTCAAGCCCTCTCCATCAAGCCCCCATATTTAATCTTTCACAAAGATAGGGTCTATCTTAGGCCAAACCCATCCTTTCTTCCTAAAGTGGCTTCTGTGTCTAACATTAATCAGTCCATTGAGCTGCCAGTGTTTTTTCCCCATTTCTCTAAAAAGGCAGCATTTAGATTTCACCAACTGGATGTGCATAGACAGTTACGCTTCTATCTACACCGGACAAACGATATTCGTAAGTCTGACCAACTCTTTGTATCCTTTTTAAAAAACCGATTGGGTTCTCCCATATCCAAGGTGTAACTTTCTAGATGGATAGCCAGTTGCATCTCCTTTATATATCAGGCAGGAGATAATAATTTGCCATTTCCAGTCAAGGCACATTCCATGCGGGCTGTTTCCACTTCCACAGCTTTTCAAGCTAGATTGTCAATGGATGATATATGTGCTGCAGCTACTTGGGCTTCTCCCCACACCTTTGTTTTTCATTACAAATTGGACGTGGCTTCCAGGGGCAGATCCTCCTTTGGTTCCACAGTTCTCAGGAGTATTTTCCTATAAGCCACCCAGGATGTAGGTGCTCGGGACGCTGTCCCACGGGTAAGAATGTAGGCGAGATAGGACTACATAACATCAAGAATTTATGTACTCACCATAATGTTCGATGTATGTAGTCCATCTCACCTCAGATTCTTACTTAGCCTCCCACCTTTCCCCCTGCCTGGAGGATTTGGAACATAATATTTGAAGTATAGGTTGTCACCTGCTGAGTCCCTTCTTTAGTGACTGATTTATATGCATGTGAGGTGTGTATGAAGTGTATACATTGTTTCGCAGCAAACTAGATCTGGGGATAGGGAGCAGTGCACCCTGGGATACCCTCTTAGCCCAGCCAATGAGAGACTTTGGGCTAGTAAAAATCGGCCGAGTCGGAGCCGATATTCGGCTCCGAATCCATGGGTAAGAATGTGAGGCAAGATGGACTACATACATCGAACATTATGGTGAGTACATAACTTCTTGTTTTATGAGAAACAAGCAGAATATAAGAGACCAAAATTGGACATTCTGTAAAAATCTGTACAATTGAGATTATGCATGTTAAGTGCAGTCTGTAACAGAAGATAACTGTGCAATGATATCTACAACTTGTAAAAACACAGTGGCTATCTCAGTGACACTGTAGCTCAGTCTGTGAAATGTATTGAAAATAATACTTTTTGGTACACATGGTCCTGGGTTCAACTAAAGCTACCTCTAGCAATGAAGATACATGTATGCAGATATCAACATTATAAATTGTGATGTGCATGTCTGTCTTATCATCTATACATCCACCCAAAGCATTAAATATGGAATGTCTGCATCCTAGGTAATAGAACACAAAGGTCTACAGTTAGGACCACTGTTAACTCCTCCTAGTACAACACTAGAAAGTGAAGAGAATGTCAGGTCATGCATTAGCCTGAATCCCCACAGGGTTTTGAAGTGTGTACTGAAAATGTGGACCAGTAATATGACACTGCAGCCCACATGACTTGGTACCTGTCAAACTGCATGCCATAATGGTTCATCTACCCCCTTACCTTTCTCTAAGACACACCAACCATTTTGCCTTTGATTGTGGTACTGATACTGTTGGCTAACATACTTACCTTAAACCCATGCCTTAATTTCCAGTGAAATAGGTACCCTCTGTCTGCCTCTGCTTGTAAAACAAGGCTGCCACTGGTCCCACACTTACTCTTATAACTTGTTGTCCTCCAAAGTGTTCGCCCTCTCTGCTGATGCCTATTACCTGCAGCATCAGCTTCAGTTTCAGCCTGTAGCACACACATCTGTATGTAAAATGCAGCTGCTACAGGCGTACTACCTGTGAGGATGTAGTATTTTTACACCAGTAATTTCCACATAACATTTTTGAGAAATGGGTTCTAATCTACATGGAGGCCTTATATCTTGTTCAGTGGTTGTATGTCATTGGCTGATTATACTTAAAATCAACTGTGTTGGCTGCAATTAACATTTCAGAAGCACAGGTTGGTTAAGAGCCAATCACCTGGTAATGAGATCCATGTTAAAAAGGTAAACAGCTAGCTAGGGGACCATTGTGCATGAGAGTTTCCTCACAGGGTAAACTCATCTCCACAACCTTTATATATCTGCATGTATCAACAGAAGAGCATTGAACTCCATCAGGTATGTAACCCATTTGTTTACAACATGATGCATATGTGTGAACCTACTTAGGCAGAATAGGGATTGCAGCATTATGTATGTTTTAGAACTGCAATGATGATATGTCTTTGATCTACAGATTTGTTACACCTACCGAGGAAGTACAGTACATCAAGGATGGAATATTTTCTGATAATGTGGCCCACTGGTCTCCTGGGAATGTCCCTTTATAACAGTTATAATACCGCACTGCTTTTTGTTTGGCACTCTTGTTTTCACATATTATCAGGAGGGTTACTCCTACTGGCCATACTACAATGGACTCCTGTGTTGGATGTGTGATCATACATCAGTATCTATCAGGGCTCAAATAGGAATAGCTGACTATTGGTAGTATCCTAGTTGCATCCCCACCCTTAGTATGTTTGCACACTGTGGAATATAAGACGTGTAATTAAGCATTGAATACTGCCAACCATTATGTTATTGCTCTATCTGTACATAGTGTACTTCTACATATGTGATCCTGAGATGTGTTCCCATTTTGTGGTCTTTCAGGAAAAATGTATGCAAGATGTCAGGGTCCTTTTACAGATGCTGAGAATGATATCATCTTGGAAAGCCTGGATAAACACCATGAACTCCTGCTGTCCACGGTGAGGCAAAACAGGGAACAGTGGGCAGCATTGTGGGCTGATCAGGTCTGTCATGCTAATGTTGTTGGTCACCAGAGCAGGACATATGAGCAAGTGTGATACCATGCAGCTGACATTATAAATGCCTCAGGCAGAACAGCAGCAGACATAGCCAGGGATTATGGTATCATCAGTGGAGGGCCTGCAGCTGAACAGACACTGTCAGACACTGAGGATTTCAAGTTACCATCAGGTATTAGCATGGCTTCTGACCTTGGGCATGGAGGTACTGGTGCAACTCCTGGCAGAGCCATTTCCTGTGTTTAGAGCTGGAGACAGTGAACTGTCAGCTCTACCATGCATGGTTCAAAAATGTCCAGCATACACACATGTGGGGATAGCACTCTGCCCGACTGTGTTCATGCACACACTCACACACCACTTTCACAATAAGGTCACCTAAAGACACACATGGCACATTTCCATCGTCCATCTTGCCTGCTTTCATTCCTGACTCACACACATGCTTTCAACCTGTTGGGTTAGCCTAGGCTTCCTGTACCCCCACACAATACACTGTGCAAGTGGTGATACCTTTGCCACTTCCCTGTCATCCTTGTCATCAATGCAGGGAAGTAAAGCTATGTGTCTGATGCACAGGATGATTATATAAATTATGTATTTGTGTAATCCATTGTTGACATGCCACTTGTACTGTTCACTGACAGATACTGTATGCTGACATTTGTTATGACTAAACCACATAACTGTCTGTACCTTATGTTGTATGATGTTGTAATGGCTGTATACTTGAATAATGAAAGGTGTCTGATGGACCTGTTTATGTTTCCATTTCAGGATTATTTGGAAGACACCTATGGATACATAGCAACAATAAAGCCATAAACATCACTTCACAGGATGGAATGTCAGCACAGAAGAAAAATGTCTTCAGAAAGGTACAGCCCTATAGGTGCATGACTCCATAGGTTCATATGTGTATAAATGGCTAACAAGCACAATGGCTTCATTCAGACTACTCATGCATCCCTATTCTCTGAAATGGTCTAATACCTTTGATAAGTGTCAGCATTGTGTAGGGAGCTAACACATCTACAAGCTGTGGTGACAGAGATGATCCATCGACAAGTTTTCTGTGTCCGTTACAGACATTTGTCATACACCAGTTATGATTGTCTTGTTCTGCATCCCATTGTGTAACATGCACATGATGTGCATTACAGCAGAAGTGTTCTTCACATGGTTGGGGAGCCTGTTACATATAGGGTGTACTGTCTGGGTTACATACCTGTTTCTCCAGCATGTACGATTTATACCACAGTGAAGGTGTAGATGTGTAGAACAGGTAATTTTTAGTCCTGTCTTGGATATGCAGGAGGCACACAGTGGGGTCTGACACATCCCTGTATAGCAGCCATACACCTCCCTTCCAAAGCATGTAGGAGAATACACATTTATGGCCTTGACATGGTCTGCATAGGACATGTTATCTACACTATGCATTGGTTTACCATGGAGCATCTGTGGAAGTTACAGTTGTTAGATATGCCTGTGTAGTTACATACCAAAGGTGGCATTGCACTCAATGATAGGTGTAATGAGTGCCAAATACAGCATAACAATGACAGTCTGGGATTTACATGCCATTCCTTTCTCTACTGGTTGTACAAAATTGAATGGATCCCTACATCTTAACGACCAGTGAAAGTGAAAGTCTAGATCACTCTCTGTGTCCATAAGTCCCTGAGTAATGGCACAACTGTGTGTGGCATGCAGACAATACTATATATTCCAGAGGTGGATGACTTCCAAAAGGATAGCATTCTGCTGTCCTTGGCATTTAGTGTTGTCAATGGTTCTGACAAAAACTGAATGT
This sequence comes from Protopterus annectens, assembly GCF_019279795.1. Classification (NCBI taxonomy): domain Eukaryota; kingdom Metazoa; phylum Chordata; order Ceratodontiformes; family Protopteridae; genus Protopterus; species Protopterus annectens. Next base: position 1,763,629,396 of record NC_056732.1, read on the forward strand.
GTGTCTCAGCCCATCTTGAATAACTGTTGGTTCTGTGTGAGATTTATTGTCATCTCCTAATTTGTAATTATCTGAAATTGTAGTCAGTCAGAGGTCACTGACAGTGGTCATGACTGCAGAGAAGGGACTGGTTAGAAGAGGCACTCCATGAATGATTTGAGAGGGAAGTCCACTGGTGACTGGCCTTATTGTAGGGGTGGGCCAACCAATGCTATCTTCATGGATAAACACTACCAGACACTTGGCTATCCACCAGCTGACATACTACTTTGTAAATAAGCTATGCAGTTTTTCAGCAATGCCTGATGGCCTAATATTGTCAAATGCCTTGACAGGCCATGGTAGATGGCGTGAGTCACACTCCCCTCATCCATTGCATAGTTTAACACTCAGTGAGGTCCACTGGTTAGGGTAGGCATGATCTGCTTTTGATCAGAACAAACTGTGCTTGGTCTAGTGTCTGTAGGAGTGTGACATTGTTACTAATCATTTTCATTTCCATGATAACTCCTTTCATGGCTTTAAATATCAGCTGACTGAGATATCTGGGGACAGTGATTGGCACTGCATGCTAGTTGTCCTCTGTTGCCAAGTAAATAGTCATCCAAGGTGTCTGTATCTGTAGAGAGCACAGACAAACAATGAAGGGAAAGAAAACATGTACACCCTGTGAAGGTAAGGTGGGAGGTTTTACACAGGTATTCTGCAGTTGGACACTACTCAAGCAGTGTGTACTGAAAAGACACAATTACCTTGTGAATAATGTGGAAAACAGGGGAGTTCCCTGAGTTGGTAGTGCCTTGCTACTAGTAATGCTGGTCTCACCACAACCACTCTCTCCTGGGATACCGTGCTCTGATACTTTTTCTCTCACCAAAAGCAGAATGTTACTACAAATCTCATGATTAGAAGCAGGACACAGCCTGTTTGTTCATCCACATAGTTGTCCCACATCATACAAGGCTCTGTAGGCTTCACATACCCTTTTCCAGGTCGATGTCTTGATTAGCGATGTGAGAAATCAGTTGACTTTTGCATGTATTATGCCTTCTGTTCCAGGTATTTCACTAGGGTACTGACCAGATGGTGAATAGGAGCACAGCTGCAGTGTCACAATATAATGTGCAATTTCTGGTGACATACATGTCCAAGGTTGCTCAAACAAGCACCACAGAGGTTGTGGTCCATGTTATGTGACAATTTCACAACAATTCATGCATCCTGCCCTTCAACATCTTAATGGTGAATATCTGCATGACATGGCTCTGAGGCCCATTGCAGAAGAGTGGCCACCTTTGGCCAAAGTGTGTCTACCTGACACATGTTCTAGGTATGTGATACTGTACAGTTATGTACCCGGAACAGATGTGTGTTCCCACATGATGTTACACAGCAACCAATTTTCTGTCTAGTTCCTTGACAGGCATTGTAGACTTGCAAGGCCAAAGTAATGTCTGCAAAGTTGAAAAAGTCTTCTGTATATGCATGGACATCCACATCTTCACTACAAGGAGAGCCTACAAACACAGTGTTTCAGGGTGTCAACTCCAAGGGTGTAGAAGCATGACTCTATCTTTGCTGGACTTGCACAGTGTCACATTTGTAGGTATGGTATTGTGACCAAGTCTAATAACAAGATTATGGTTAATCCAAGGGCCACATGCCTGGCAAAGCATTATAATCACACAAACATTTTATGGCACACTGTGAGGTGCTGTGTTACCTTAGGAAACCTACATAAAGGTGACAACATGTTACTTTTCAGCATCTGTCATGACACTGCCTAATGATGGTCTGCTGTGATGTACACACACACATGACTGTATTGCTAATGGCATTATCAGTGACTGCTGATGAGATGTGGAAAGTGCCCCACCCCTCTATTCCTATGCCACAAAAATGCAAAGTGTGTATTACAAACCTGGATTCCATGGTGTCTCACACACCAGTCAGTACATATGGCAATAAGCATTTGGTCAACATGCATAGCTCACCTCCTGCTCCACTCACACCCACATCACACACACATAGAGCTCCTTAACAGAGACATTCCCAAACAACAAATACCTCAAAAAACATATGCTAGTTGAGTACATATAATCATATCTCTGGAGACCACAGTACAAATAATACCTCATGCACCACTGTCTTACTGGCAAACACCTGAGGCAAACCACAAAATCAAACCTATTATTCATAGGTGATTACCTTTTGAGACACACTGATGTCCATGTCACCAGGTTACATATGGGATAGGTCACAGTTTTCTGTCTGTGGATTGACACAATATGCCATACCACATATTGACGCTAGTCAATGAACATCAGGTAATTCAATTATAACATAATAGTTCCTGCAGGTGTGTACGATGGTATATGTCACTGGACTGTATGCAGAAACATGACTGAGCATAGGCACTTTTTTTCCTGCGGGTAAACCCATAGCTTTCAGATGCATTTGACCCTCACCTAGGATGATGGCTCAATACACACAGAAAATGATGGATGTCAATAATTGCATTAGCATGTGGTGTCATTGTAAGGGGATCCACTACATGTCTGCCTGGGATGACTTGCTCAACAGACCTCAATGCTTTGCCAGAAATTGTCTTCATCTGTCACCCCTGGAATGTTGAGTACTGGCCAAGGCTGTTGACACCCCAATAGTTAATCTTTTAGGAACTCTCTAAAGGGAAAACTTTCCAATGAGAAGGCCATCTTCATACATCACAGTTATGCCGCTATACACTAGGAATGGCAACACTAAACCCCACTCTGTGAAAGGTGTCCCAGTCTTTGAATATGCAGACATTTGTGCAGTCACAGACACCTGGCTCAAGGCTGTGAAATGCACCACAACCAAACTAGACTACACATCCTTCCACATGCTCAGACCTGAAAATGATAGTGTGCAAGGTAATGCAGGTGATGTATACATGTTCATTAAGGATAGATACACATCCAGACTGGTGAAACAGTGTGATTTCCCAGAGACACTGCAGGTGCTATTCACTATTGGAAAGACACCTAATCAAGCCATTGCCAGCTACAGCAGCAGCAGTTCCATGAATCCACACCCATTGTGCTTTTTTGCATCTACTTGTGTTTATCAAGATACATCAGTACACCATAGTTTGGGGTGACATTAAGCAGCCACCAGCTGTGTTGGTTAGATGTAGTGAAGCTTGCTTGCCCAAAGGTTAGTTCATGTCCTTAACTACAATGCCCCTCCTCCTAGCCAACATAGTGCATCAGGTGTTTACAAATAAGGGTGTTCACAGCAGCCCCTCCACTGTGAGGTCCTTTCTGGTGAGATCTGACTACAGATCAGTGTTATTAAAACTAAGTATCATACCTACACCCCACCCATTGCAGAAAATACAGTAATAAATGTCAACAAAGCAATTTATTACCTCCTATGGGATGGTTTACTTAGCTTAACTGCACTTCTCCCCAGATTGGACAAGCAAGTATGCAGAGCTCCAAACCAATGCTTTATGCAAACACCAGTACAACTGCATAGACTCAGCTGTACCTGACAGGAGGAAAACAAGCCCCTCATGGCACAGCAAACCTGCCTGGTGGACAACTGCCTTTAGCAGGCTGGACAGTAAGAAGTGGACTTTACTGTGTGACAGTTGGAGTGAGGGCACCCCCCCCCCAAAAATGAGGACACCCTCCTCAGCGAAAACAAGCACATAATGTTGTTGTGACATTGTGCAGAAACAGTATGTGATAAAATTAGCCTCCCCCACAAAGGACAACCAGAACACACTGTGTAGTTATGTGTAACCTCAGAGGAAAAGCCCAGATTGTTGTGAACTCCTACTTAATGATACCACATATGAGTCTGTACTTGTAACTAACATGTTGTCCCACAGGTTCTGAGTCAACTTCACTCCCCTGCTCCCTCCACATGTGCCACATGACATCCCTACAACCTGTCCTATACCTTCTATATCTACAGAGCAGGTCATAACTGGCCTTTCTATGGAGGATACACAGCATCTATTGGACATGTTAACATTCCAGTATGTGTCCTACATGGGATCCAAAAAGGGTTGCCAGACGTCTCTATTTGGGCGGGACTGTCCCGAGATCAGCAGCCTGATCCCGAGTCCTGCACTGCCAGTTTAAATCCCGGGCAGCCTCCGCTTTGTTTTTTTTTGATTGCCCCGTATACCGGCATACGGGCCAATCAAAAATCGCTAAACATGGAGCTTCTTGTGTTTAATGTGGAAGTTCCGCATTAAACACAAGAAGCTCTGTGTTTAGCGATTTTTGATTGGCCCATTTGCTGGTATACGGGCCAATCAAAACATCGCAAAACAGAGCTACTTCTGTTTAATGCGGAACTGTGATGTTCTGCATTAAACAAAAGTAGCTCCATGTTTACAGATTTTTAATTGGCCCATATACTGGTATACGAGCCAGTCAAAACTTCGCAAAACAGAGGTACTTCTGTTTAATGCAGAACTGCAATTGGCCTGGGCTAAATGCAAGAATTTAATGAACAGAAGACAAATTTGTATCT